>NW_009648332.1:21362416-21383840 GCF_000708025.1 Charadrius vociferus | reverse complement strand
CAGAGGGGGTGGCCTGGCCGTGGGGGTTTCCTCTTGCCGGTGCCGGCGTTTCGTCGTCTCTGCTCTTACCAGGCTGCCGGGTTTTGCCGTGCCTCAGCGATTGGTGAGGCTCACGGATGGTGGCAGCGCCAGAGGCTGTTCCAGGCTGGGAGGAGCTGAGGCCTAGTGGGAAACGCTGGAAGCGAGGCATCCTCCATCTGTTGGGCTGTTTCCCTCCCTGATTCTCTATCTACCTTACGTAGCACCTGATCTCAGTTATACGAGTACTGGCCCTGAATTCCGTCTTGTGTCCATTCAAACTATACCTGGTTTGCTTTAGGATTCCGAAGTTCAGAATGTTGTTCTTTAGGTGGAATGTGCTTTGTTTTTGCTGGGCATTCGTGAGGAGCATCACTTCTTGAATGATAAAACTACTTAGGATGTTAAACCTCCTTCTGATAAAAGATGATGAAGGGTGTGTGCTATTAAATCACATAATATTTGAATCTTGATATTGGAAAACCCTTTCTTATTTTTTTTTCACTTGCATCGTCTGAATGGTGAACGTTTGTCCCTTTGGAGGTGTTAGCACCATTTTCTCAGATTACAATGGCAGCATCACTTCTCAGGAAAGGTCACACGAGCATTGCCATTTTGCTGAATGTACTGGCTATATTTCCTGTATAAAGTTATATTACAAGCTTGAGATGCAGAAATTGCTGTGAATGATACATTAATTTGTAAGGTAGACACTTTGGATGATTAGGTGTCAAGTGGGTATTTTCAGCTCCACTAAATCAGGAAGAATGAAGTTTAAAAATATTTTACTTTCAAGGCTGTCTAGGAGGCAATTCAGTGTTGTAGAAATGTCTGTATTTGAAATTTTGGACTCAGGCTAAAATGCAGAAGAAAACAATCATTAGTTCATGGGCTATGAAAAACTTAGACAGAGGAAGGAAAACAGTTTTGTGTTGTGGAAAGAGGGAAACTTACAAGCCATGTCTGACAGCTTTAAGTAAGAACTTAAGGCCCTGCATGTTTGTTTGATTTTTTTTTTTTTTTTTTCCTTTTTGATACTGGAAGAAATAATATATTAAGAACACTTGTTCTTTAATTTCAAAACAGAAAGATATTATATTTATAAATAGATGATGTTTGGGTAGATGACTTCTGAAAGCACAGAGAGACTTAAACTGTAAGCGTAGAGATACTGCCTTTTTCATAGATATCTTGTATTCAACATACCAATTAATCGTTGGAGTAAAAAAATTACTTAACAAATCAGGGAGTTCTAGCCAACTAAAAATCTTTTTTTGATTGACTTATCACAGTGTCTTCCAGACTTTACAAGAATTGGAGAAGTGGAATCTCCTCTCCACCATAGGAACTTGTTTCCAAAGAAGAAAAAAATTCTAACACTTTAGAGTTTGTCTAAATGCCTGTGAGCGTATGAGAAACTCAAGTGAAAAACAGGGTACAAAAAGTCAGTTGCTCGTTTTGCTGTGACTTGTGGTATCTTCTGAATTGTAAGGTAGAACCATATAGCCCACTCATACCTTTCTTTTTTCTGCAACAGAGTTGAGCTCAGTTGCACAAAACATAGCCAGTCCAGTGTATTTGTCCACAGAGACAATGTGGTGAGGCAATTTGTTCATGTATGCAACCGACACCCTCCCCCCCCCTCCATGTTTAATAAACTTAGTACAATATTCTGGATTTACACTAGCTTCAGTTGTATTGCCATCGATGCCTTGTTGCCTTCTGAAGTTTGACATTGTTCCAAACATCTGTGCTGAATGGATGAGTTCATGTTACCTTGAAAAGTCTCCTGGGAAGAGTCAAACTGTAATAACCTCTTGTCTGCCTCCAAGGGAGTTCTTTTGATTATTTGGGCCTTATCCAAAAATCCCTTCTTATTCTCAAGGAGTAGTGCTTAGGAATGATGGGGGGGGCGGGGGATTATTTTGTGCAGGTTAATACCATGGATAGTCGTAGGAGTAAACTGATGAATTTCTAGAAAATCTGTTCAGTTTAGCTACATTCCATGTCCTTTGCAACAGAGATGAAAATAACTGACCAAAATACCAAAGGGCAGCATTTAGAGCACTGCTTTGCCGTATTTATCACCATTTGACCCCCCTGGCCACATAGGAAGAAACTCAGCCCTAGGGTGAAGTACAATATCACTACCTGTTTTTTGGGTTGTTTTTTTTTTTTTTTAAAGTAAGTAATATAAGGGTTCTTCCTGTCAGGTTGGTTAGCAAAGCTGAAGAGAAGCACTGCGATTAAAATTAGCTGCTTTTCTGGTGAATATAATCCTGTGTGTTTGTCTCTGGCATATGAAACACAACTGTGATTCAGTCGTGATTTCTGTAGCTAGAAAATAAGCAGTATATTTCAAGTGCCATTATTCCCTGTTGGGCAAACAGAACACATGGTTATGTAAGGGAATTTGTTATAAAATTTTAAACAAGGCATTAAAAAGAGCAATTTGTAAGAAAAATACTATGAACAATCGTGTTAAAACCAGATTGCATGTAGTTAATCTTGTGGTATTAGTGACTTCTCGCTGTTGATTATAGGTGACAAAGTAAATAGACTATTTGCATCATCTGGCATTTGGGAGTTTGCATTCAAGCCTCTTTGCTTTAATCTACTTGGAATGATTTATAACAAAGTTATGGCTGTCTTATTTAATAGCTAGATCTGTGTTGGACCAGATTAATTACTTTATAATGTCATAAAAGTACATGTAAAGCTTGTAGATTAGATCCTTGCTGAAATCTTTGGGAGAGGTTGGAGTTAGGTGCTGTGAAGTGTGGATGAACCAGTCTTTCTCAGTTCACTTTAATGTTCTGTTGTCAGTGTATAAAGTTTACAAAATTATTGATTCCTTGAAGGCTGGAAGGCAGAAATACCACAGCTGAACTTAAAGTTAATTCTAAAATAAGTAAAAACTTGTGGTTGGAAAGTGCATAGCATTCTGTCCTGTAGAGGCCCTTCTTCTGTACCCTTTTAGTTACCCTTTTAGTCCTCATCTGAGAGCAGATCCAAAAAAGGAGTTCTCTTTGCAGCAGTGAACTTCCAGTTCTTGCCCTGACTGAAATTCAGAACTGTGTGTTAGGTACATGGGCTGCTTGTGAAGTTGGTGGAGATAAGTAGGACTTCAGAAGAGGAGCATCGAGCAGCCTGCAAACAGAGCACTTAATGTACAGCTAGTCATTGAGGATACTCCAAAACCAGGAATGGATCTTGCATGTTTTAGCCAGTGGTGGTTTAATGTAAAACATAGAAACAGCTGTGAACTTGAGTGTTGGCCTGCTTCTGAAGGGAGTGTGCTGGTTGCTAGCTGCTTTGCATCTGGACCAAGGGATCCTGGATTACTTGCTACTGTCATGCATGATTTCAGGATTCAAAGGTAATAACAGTCAGAGGATCATAAAAAGCCTGTTAAATATGGCATATAGCTGGCACTTCTTTTCTGATTCTGTATCGTGCTTCATTGATTTTATCATCTTTAGGGTAGCACAGGTTTTAAACTATTTACTACAGATATATTTTTTTTTTTCAGTTTGTGAATGTGCATCTAACACGTGCCATATGATATCATAAGGTGTTGTCTTGTGCTGGTTTCTAAGATATTTAGACATTTCTTTAAGAGTTATGTGGAATTTATTGTTAAATGTGTTCTACTTCACCTGTAGCAATGTGGATGTTACCAGCCATGCTTGTCGCACAGTCGTATGTGGCCAGCCTTCCAAACTTGGGTGTTTTTTCCCCTGCGCTTAGCAATAATGGGTTTATCTGACAATGCTTCCAGCCTTTTAATTTGTCCTGCATCTTTTTTAACTCCTGTGTGAAGCTCAGCTGTTTACACTTTTAGTAAATCTCTTTAGTATCTCTTTATGAATAATTTATTTTTACAGATGCATTTAAAACCATCCCTGAAGTTGTTCTAGTCCCATCACAGCTGCACTTCACTCAGTTTCATCAAAGTCCATCCATCAGTAGTTTGGGTGATTGTTAATATAGTACCATTGATATAGCAGTTCTTGTAGTGATGATATACAGTGACAGGGTTATTTAGCAATTAACATCATACAATTTTTTTTATTGGCTATTATCACCCCAAATCAGGCAAAACAGATTATCAGAAGGATTTGGACTAATTTATTCCCTTTCTCAAAAACTTCTGTTGTGTTGCCCCATACAATGATGTTGTCAATGTACTGAAGGTGTTCCGGAGCTTCACCCTGTTCCAGTGCAGTCTGGATCAATCCATGGCAAATGGTAGGGCTGTGTTTCCACCTCTGGGACAGTTGGTTCCAGGTGCACTGGACACTCCTCCAATTGAAAGCAAACTGTGGCCTGTACACTGCTGCCAAAGGGATTGAGAAAAATGCATTAGCAATATCAGTTGTGGCATGCCACTTGGCTGCCTTTGACTCCAGTTCATATTGATGTTCTACCATGTCTGACATGGCGACACTCAGCAGTGGTGTGATTTCATTCAGGTCGCGATAGTCCACTGTTAGTGTCCACCCTCCATTAGGTTTTGACGCCGGCCTTATAGGACTATTAAAGTGTGATTGAGTCTTGCTGATCAGTCTTTGGCTTTTTGAGTTGACGAATCAGCTTACAGATAGGAATCGGAGAGTCTCGGTTGTTATGATATTGCCACTGATGCACCGTTGTGGTGATTGGCACCTGTTGTTCTTTGACCCTCAGCAGTCTCACAACAGAAGGATCATCTGAAAGATCGGGCAAGGTAGACAGCTGTTTAATTTTCTCCATCTCCAAGGCAACTGTCCCAAGAGCCCGCCAGTACCCTTTTGTGTCCTGTAGTTGTTTGGGGGTGAGCTGCCCATGTTCTCCCACATGCCATGCTACCAATGACTGTCCAGCCTCAGGGCACATCACTGGGTGGTATTCTTAAATAGTTGTTTAACCCTAAACAAGATCTGAAACACATTCAGGAGACATAGTAATAGCACAAAGCTGGTTTGAACATCAAAATATATTGGGACAGTATTCAAAATTCTCAAAAGCTGTTGTACTTGGCGCGAAGGAAAAGAGGGAGGGGAAAGAGCTGGGGGAAGTATCCTCCCCCTATTTCCCCCATAGATTGGGTGTGATTATCAATAAATTCAGAGAGATGGTGCCCAAGGTACAGGCAGGACAGCAATGCCGCATAAACACCCCAACATAACCACCTGAACAGTGATGTTATCATAAATTGATATTACGCAGGACAGCAAAATGATAATCCTGATCCCTCTCCCTGAGGTGACAAATAGCATCACAGAGGGTACATAGAACATATAAGAATTTACATAACACAGCCATGCAGACAAACAAAGCAACATTGTGACCAGTGACTAGTTAACTAACGTAACAAATTTGTTTTAACATGCTCTGGTCAGATCTGTTGTTATCTCAACTCTTCGTGCCCCACATTAGGCGCCAAAAGGGCTGTCGTGGTTTAGCCCCAGCTGGCAACAGAGAACTGTGGGGTTGCTTGCTTACTGCCCCCTCAGCGGTGGGATGCAGGGAGAACTGGAAGGAAAAGGCAAAAATCATGGGTTGAGATAAAGGCAGTTTAACAGAACAGTGAAGGAAAGAGAAAAACAACAATAATACTGATAGAGGAATATACAAAACACAATTAATGTACAGCCACTCACCGACTGGAACCCAAAGCCCAGTCTGCTCCCATGCCCGATTCCTGCCCCCACCTCCGGCCAGTTCCCCCAGCTATATGCTGAGCATGGCATCACGCGGTATCAAATACGCCTTTGGCTAGTTTGGGTCTGCTGACATGGCTGTGTTGGGTCCCAGCTCCTTGTGAGAATTAACCCTGTCCCTGCCAGAACCAGGGCATTGGTGTCACTGAACTATTAGATTGGCTTGTATAATTTGACGTTGGAGATGTACTTTGAGAATAGATTAAACTGCTCTAAGTTAGGGCTGCTCTAGCCCAGCTATGGCTTCCCCTCTGTCTTTGCCATCACTGGTCTGTCCTTGTCTCTGCAATGGGACAATTCGGGGAACTGAACTGGAAGAAAGTGAGTTTTTGTCAGGGTCAGTTTTTGGTCAATTTCAATTACCTTACCAGGAGTCTGGTAGCCATGGGAATACCACTGGGAAGAAGACAGTCTGGAAGGCGTGGCTGAAGGCAAGGGAAGCAGCAGCATCTCATAATAGGTCCACACTGTCGTAAGACTGTATCCTCACAGAGGCAACGGCATAACAGAGTGTGATGTGGGTAGAGGATTTGCTTTGTTGATAGTGTTGTGGTTAGATGCCATACGTGGATCATGATCATGTCACAGTGAAAAGTTTTGCGGGGATTTAATTGTATCATTTATAACTGGCTACTCAGTATGAAGAAATGGGTTATCAAATTTCTTGCCAGGTGAATAGAAATTAAAGGAAAATGTAGAAGCCTGCTGCCCAAGCAGTTTCAGTTCCTGGTTCTTCTTCAGTTCATGTGACAAATAGTTCAAAAAAGGGCAGGTTAGTGCACGTACAACCCTTTGGGAGCGCTTTGCAAGATAAGCAATCTGCTTGAGTGACATAATTGAAATGGAGAGGGAAAAGTAAACAAAATATAACTTTTAAAATTGTGCAAATAAGTGAAGAGGAAGGGAAGGAAACTTGCGAAGCGGGAGAGCTTGGACTTTCATCTTCTAGTCAGCACTGACAGAGAGCAAACTCTTAGCAGTTGGGGAATGATGGTGACTGGCACCTGTGTTTTCAGGGTTCGAATGAAAATATGCCTCATAAATTTGGTCGGACGGATGAGAAAATTGCATATGAACTCTTAGTGTTTTCCCTTACTTTTTTGTAAGTAGATTTTATTTGTGTATGGTTGCTTCTGCTCTTGCTAAAACCAACTCCTAACCCAGCTTGACTATCTGTGTGTTTTGGCTTCTTTGACTGGACCACCCATCAGTAGGGAATTTGAACATAAGTTTGAAAAATTCAGTATTAGTTATTTCCATATAGATAGATGATTGCTACGTTTAGATTAACAATTGCCGAGAACTTGTATTGTCTGCATTCAAGGCTGTCCCTACTGAGGACAGGAATGTCCTGCTATCCCATGTGGTATATTGATCTGGTAGCATATTAAAAAATTAAAGGCTTTTAGAAGCTGTTTCTAAAATAAAGGATAATCCTACTTCTGTATATACATGTATATTCAATCACTTTTCAGTGATACAGAAGTTGCAAATACAACTTTTCTCTGATGCAGATGCTTCTGCAGAGAATTTTACAAATGAATATGTATTTTTCACATTTTAGAAGATTATTTTTTGACAATATGAAGCAAATATTTAATTTCTACCACTGTCAGCTAATAGTGAGTATTCTGTGTGTACACACAGGTAGGTATATATACATAATATGCAAATTACTATGCATAGACATGTATATATCCGTGTGCATATTTATATATTATGCATAGACGCATGTATATATGTGCGTGCATATTTTTATATTATTATGCATATATATGTAATGTGCTTGTATATATGGGTGTATACTAATTGAGATAAATGACAGATTTTGCTGTGCTAATGATCAACTTGGTCTTCCAGTCTTAAGTTGACTTTGTCCCTTGCCAATTGAGGTCTTGATTGTCTTGGCAGAGTTCGAGAGTGTTGCTTTAAATGCGTTTTGCTTTATTAATGTATATATCTAACATAGCTATTCACGGATTGAGAAAAATAAACCAGTGTGGTAATTGTTTGACATATAATAAACTAGTATAGTAATTATTTGGCATATATAAAATAGTTGTCCATTGGATAAATGAGTAGTTTAAATAATCAGCAGCATTGCAGTACACTATAAATTAAATAACTCACTGTAATATTTTATTGACTACGTTACATTGTGGTTTGTGTGTTTCTTGTAATTTGTTATCAACAGCAGACTAATAAAAAGTTTAGTATTTTTGAGAAATGGGTAATGTGGGCTGGGCAGGAGCATGGCCAGTCACAGATTGTGAATTTTAGTGGAAAGGCATTGGTTGGCTATTATTTTTAAATACTGAAAGTGTTTCAGCATTATTTCTTCATTTCTAATACTGTCTTTAAGCTCAGTGTGTAACTTTGTGAATGGGTGGCCTATGGGTGTATTTAACCAGATTTCATCTTAATGGTCTATGTTAGTCAGGAACAATGTACTGAAAAGACGCTGTGTATGTCCTGTGCTGTCATTCCTATTATTTGGAATTTTTTTTTTTTTCCCATTAGAATCTCTTGCTGCTCATGTTAAATATACCAGTGCCAGTGGTATAAAGCTGGGTGAATAGCTTCTTGAAGTGTGTTTTAGCACTTAAACTACAACCCAGCTGAGTTTCATCTTTCCGGTTACATTCCAGGGTGGGTGGGTGGATGGGGGACCACAACAAAACCAATTTGAAATGAGAGAGCAGAGTTTTAGGCAAACTGCTTGGTGTGTTGTTTTTCTTGTGCTTTTTGGAGATACTCAGATACAGGAAGTGTATAAAGTCTTTGGCCATGTCAGAGTTCTGAGGGCTGCTTTTGGGGTACTGTATGGGGGGGTTGGCTTTCTAAATGTTTCTCAGTCTTTAGGAATGCATTAAAAATATTATCTATGAAACTGAAGTGACTTTCACTTTGCAGGTAAAATGTTTCTATTATGACATCAAAACATAGGTGTTTCTCATAGGTCAATCGTTTATGTAGAGCACCAGTAAAAAAATAACATTAAAATTTACTTATGAATTAAGAATTATGATAGATTTAGATTTCAGGTTAGTTTGCTTTACTGGACATGACTTTATTTGAAAAACAGATGAATGATAAAGTCAGGATGTGCTGTTTACAGCTGTTGACATTCTCTGGCTCCATGCAGGATCTTCCCCGAGTCAGTCCTGAGCCCCTGTTTTTAAAATCACTTTGAAAATTCATAAACTGCAACCTGCACCCTGACTGCCAGCATTGAGTGGGTGCTGAAGAAGAAAGTGACCTGACAAAGCGTGGGCCGGGTTTGACCAGGAAGCCAGTTCCCTCCAAACAGCTAAGCTTTTTTCCTTGGAAGAGGTAAAGAATGACTGTTAAGGCAGTATGTTTTATAGAGAAGCAGGATGCCTGTTTCTTAACCTGCTCGCATCAAGCTTAAGGGCCAAGCTGTTATTGCTGTGGTAGGAAAGGAAAAAAGGGTCTAAAGTTTGTCTCCTCCCAAAAGGTGTGTGGCTTTCGTCTGGGAGCTGAGTGTTGCTGTTTTATCAGAGAGCGGAGCAGGAAACAGACTGCTGCGCTTGGGTTACCTGGCATAAACTGCTGGTCAGTACCCACGTGGTGGGATGGGTGATCGTGTGTTACTTTTTGTTTTGGATATTCAGTAAGGGATTTAGAAATCTAACCCCTTGTTTTCAGACCACAGTTGCTTTCTTTGGTGTTTGTTTTTTTTTTTTTTTATTTCAACCAAGGTGACTATTTGAATGTTCTACCTAGGTTTAAATTGTGCTTTTGGGTAGCTGAGAGTCAACATATGATATAAGCAAATGGGAATATTCCTGTAGCCTGTATTTTTATATGGAAACTAGTATTAGTATATGGTGGGTTTTTTTTCTCAGCTGAGGATGATCCTTATCTTTGAATTTAGTTAGTAAAGATAGTGGGAAAATTTAGGGATCTAAAATTTGGCATTTAAAAATGTGTGTTAGATGCTGAAGAATCTAACTCGTTGACACCAAAAAGTAAGGAGTATGTACGGTGTTAAATGGATAGTTGTTTCTAGAGCCTCAGCTCTAACCTAGCTAAAATAATGTAATGGTTGTAGTAAAAACTAAAAATACCTGCCTTAATTGACAGTGTAATCCAGAAGTAAACATAGTACATTCTGTCCTTTGTGAACAGCAACTGAAGTGACTGTGTGCCTGATCAGCACATTGTGAACGGTGTAACTTCGTGTTTCTCTGTGTTAGCAATTAGGTGGAGTAGTTACATTTATATTCTGCAGAAAAAAAAAGACTGAGACATTCAGATTCTCAGCAGAACTGTAGCACACTGAATATTCTTTTAAGTACATACTTTTTTTTAAAGTATAGGTGTTTCTTTGACTTTGGTTATTGAATATCCCCACTTAAGATGCAAGATTAACAAACAATAGTGTATAGTGTGTAGCTAATGGAAGCCATGCTTCATTGAGATTATTAATGATGTTTTCTACATGAAAACATTGTATTTTTTTTTTTGTTGCTGTAGAACAGCCATCTGTTAAAGCTATAACATTATTGCCAGATTACTGTGAAATGTATTTCAATGTATGGACTTTGAGCTATGAAAATGGTGTTTAAAAAGCATGTTTCATGTGATTAGGCAGTGCATTTAAGCTTTTTCTCCTGAAATAACTTGATCATGTTTATAAAGACTTAGTTGCAAGACTTAAAGTCACAAAGATTTCAGGTTTTTCCCAGATCTCTTTTTTTTTTTTCTTTTACAAATGTTATTTTAAAATATATTTCAGTGACATGTTGGCAGTGAGCTCTAGTTCGCTTTCAGGAGTAGGTCTTCTGCTCTGAGTTCACTAACAGAGTTGTGGGTAGTCTCACCTCTCTTGTAGCAGGCTGGTGGAAACCAGCTGGAAAGCTGAGTGCTGATTGTGGGATGTGAGCTTCTGTTGAGATGTAGGCATGAGCCCTAGCATTTTGGGCTACTTTGTGCCTTTGTGTGGTCTTTAGATGTGTGGGCAGGTATCAGAGAGCTTTGACAGGTGGCCACTAACAAAGTGAGGCCTATGCATGGAAAAAAGGAAAAGGTGTTATTCCCAGTTCAGGCAGTTACACTTTGATAAGCTAACTTACTGCTGAGGGCTTAACTTCCTTTTGCTGTATGGTGGACTCAGTGCGTAGAGTAAATAGTGTCAGTTAAGGGAGTTGATATGGAATTTGGAATGAAAATTTGGTTGTGTTGTCTGTATCCCCAGGTACTTCATCCTGCATCCTTTATGTGTAGGTGGAACCTACTGTTTTGATCAACTGAAAAAGACAAAGATTTACAGCATTAGTAGTTAACCAAAAGTCTTCTCATACCTGCCAAGTATGAGTAACCATAATTGAGTATAAGATTTAGTGTATATGCTTGTGTTCCTATGATAACTGTTGTGTACCGGTTGGTATGAATCCAAATGATTTTCATCTTCAAAATGGTGAAAGTCACCTTTGCAAGATAAATGATTCAGATAGTCTTTCACTGTTCCTATCTTTGCAAATGGTATGGTGAAGACAAGAAGTCCTTTCCTCCTACACGATCAGTGTGAGAGCGTTTAAAAACATTAGTTGTGTTTGGCACTTTGGAAGTTCTGAGTGGTGATGGTTTAGTTGGCTTGCCTCTCACTTCATCTGTTGTCTGTTTACCATGAACCAATGTATATCATGGTGATGGATTTGCAGAAGGAGGTCATCAAATTACTTGTTTAAAGAGGTGATAGACATGTCACATTTAAATGTGTTTTGTATTCGCTTTTCAATTTTAAACAAGCAATGATTCTTTGGCAGTATTTTTAGTGTCTTTTCACCATGAATTAGAACTTGAAAACCATATTTGGAAGAGTAATAATTATTGTCTCAATTTAAGTTTAAAGATGATAAATATCATACCACTGTGTTTTGACCTCTGGAGTTTATTATCAAGGTGAAAGGCATGCCTTGCTGTGAAAACAGTCTTCAAGCAGCAAAATCTAATTCTTGCTTATGTTGACAAACAGTACAAAAGATTCATTTTGCATCCTTGGCATTTTTTTGCATCCTTGGCATTTTGTATGATCAAAATCCCAAATTACTCTAAAATGTGATTCTATCATGCAGTCTTCAAAGACAAAAACAAGTTAAAAAAATAAAAGAACTTCCATATATGGAAAGAAAATACTGATTTTTGCCTTTCCTCTGCAAAAGCAACAACAAATCCACAAGTTAATATATTTTTCCGTGCTTCCTATGGTAGAACATATTTGTTACCTCTCTAGTTTGCTTGCTTTTATTGTAAAAACAAGCCACAGAGGACAGAGCCACTGGCAGTGGTAATGATATGACTTCTCCCTTTTCTACTCTTTCCTCAAATTTAAAAGAGGGGAAAAAAAACAAAAAGAGACAACTTCCCGAATACTTCCAGTCAGTGCCTCTGACTGTTCAGCTAAGATGAATGGGTTATATAGTACCTGAATCAACATACATCATCTAAACATTTCGGGTTAAACTTCATTAGTCTTGGATAAATGTCTGCAATAGAATCACAGAATCATAAAATGGGTTGGGTTGGAAGGGACATTAAAAATCATCTGGTTCCAGCCCCCCTGCCATGGGCAGGGACACCTTCCACTAGACAAGGTTACTAACACCCCCATCCAGCCTGGTCTTGAACACTTCCGGGGATGGGGCATCTAGAACTTCTCTGGGCAACCTGTTCCAGTGTCTCACCACCCTCACAGTAAAGAATTTATTCCTAATATCTAATCTAAATCTACCCTCTTCCAGTTTAAAACTGTTACCTCTTGTCCTATCGCTTTACTCCCTGATAAAAGAGTCCCTCCCCATCTTTCCTGTAGGCCCCCTTTAGGTACTGGAAAGGCTGCTATAAGGTCTCCCCAGAGCCTTCTCTTCTCCAGACTGAATGACCCCAACTCTCTCAGCCTGTCTTTATAGGAGAGGTGCTCCAGCCTTCTAATCTTTGTGGCCCTTCTCTGGACTCGTTCCAGCAGGTCCACTCTTACGTTAGGGACCCCAAAGCTGGATGCAATACTCCAGGTAGGGTCTTAAGAGAGCAGAGTAGAGGGGGAGAATCACCTCTCTCAACCTGCTGGCCATGCTGCTTTTGATGCAACCCAGGATGTGCTTGGCTTTCTGGGCTGCAAGCACACATTGCTGGCTCACGTTGAGCTTCTCGTCAACCAATACCCCCAAATCCTTTTGCTCAGGGCTGCTCTCAATCCGTTCTCTGCTCAGCCGGTGTTTGTGTATGGTATTGCACCGTACTGGAAAGGCTGCTATAAGGACTCCCCAGAGCCTTCTCTTCTCCAGACTGAACGACCCCAACTCTCTCAGCCTGTCTTTATAGGAGAGTTGCTTCAGCCTTCTAATCATCTTTGTGGCCCTTCTCTGGACTCGTTCCAGCAGGTCCACTCTTACGTTAGGGACCCCAAAGCTGGATGCAATACTCCAGGTAGGGTCTTAAGAGAGCAGAGTAGAGGGGGAGAATCACCTCTCTCAACCTGCTGGCCATGCTGCTTTTGATGCAACCCAGGATGTGCTTGGCTTTCTGGGCTGCAAGCACACATTGCTGGCTCACGTTGAGCTTCTCGTCAACCAATACCCCCAAATCCTTTTGCTCAGGGCTGCTCTCCATCCGTTCTCTGCTCAGCCGGTGTTTGTGGATGGTATTGCACCGGCCCACGTGCAGGATCTTGCCCTTGGTCTTGTTGAACTCCATGAGGTTCGCACAGACCCACCTGTCAAGCCTGTCCAGGCCCCTCTGGATGGCATCCCTTCCATCCAATGTGTCAACCACAGCACACAGCTTGGTGTCATTGGCAAACTTGCTGAGGGTGCACTCAATCCCCTTGTCCGTGTTGCCAACAAAGATGTTAAACAGCACCGATCCCAATACCGACCCCTGTGGAACCCCACTTGTCACTGACCTCCACTTGGACATTGAGCCATTGACCACAGCTCTTTGAGTGTGGCTATCCAGTCAATTCCTTAGTCACCGAGTGGTCCATTCATCAAATCCATGTCTTTCCAATGTAGAGACAAAATCTATGTCTCTCCAATTTAGAGGCAAGGATGTTGTGTGGGACAGTGTCAAACGCTTTGCACAAGTCCAGGTAGATGATATCTGTTGCTCTTTGCTTATCCACCAATGCTGTAACCCTGTTGTAGAAGGCCACCAAATTTGTCAGGCATGATTTGCCCTTAGTGAAGCCATGTTGGCTGTCACCAATCATTTCCTTATTTTCCATGTGCCTCAGCGTAGTTTCCAGGAGGATCTGCTCCGTGACCTTGCTGGGCACAGAGGTGAGACTGACTGGCCTGTAGTTCCCTGGGTCTCTCTTTTTTCACTTTTTAAAAATGGGGGATTATGTTTCCCCTTTTCCGGTCAGTGGGAACTTCACCAGACTGCCACGACTTCTCAAATATATGAAGGATAGTGGCTTAGCAACTTAATCCGCCAGTTTCCTGGGGACCCACAGATGCATCTCATCAGGTCCCATGGACCTGTGCACCTTCAGGTTCCTTAGATGGTCTCGAACCTTGTCTTCTCTTACAGGGGGTGGTTCCTCATTCTCCTAGTCCCTGCCATTGTCTTCTGCAAATTGGGTGGTATGGCTAGAGCACTTGCCAGTGAACACTGAGGCAAAAAAGTCATTGAGTACCACAGCCTTCTCCATATCCTGGTTAAAGAGGTCTCCTGTTTCCTTCCTGAGTGGGCCCGTGTTTTCCCTAGTCTTCCTTTTGTCACTGACGTAGCTGTAGAGGGTTTTCTTGTTGCCCTTGATGTCCCCGGCCAGATTTAACAATCGGGGCTTTAGCTTTCCTAACCAGTTCCCTGACTGCTTAGGCAATTTCTTGATATTTCTCCCAGGCTACCTGTCCTTGCTTCCACCCTCTGTAGGCCTCCTTTTTGTGTTTGAGTGTGTCCAGGAGCTCGTTGTTCATCCATGCAGGCCTCCTGGCATTTTTTTCCCCGACTTCCTCTTTGTTGGGTTGCATCACTCCTGAGCTTGGAGGAGGTGATCCTTGAATGTTAGCCGGCTTTCTTGGGCCCCTCTTCCCTCTAGGGCTTTATCCCATGGTACTGTACCAAGCAGATCCCTGAAGAAGTCAGTCTGCTCTCCTGAAGCTAGTGGTAGCGAGCTTGCTGTGTGCCCTCCTTGCTGCCCTAAGGATCTTGAAGTCCACCCACGCTGCCCTTGAGCTTCACATTCCCCACCAGTCCCTCCTTGTTGGTGAGAACAGGGTCCAGCATGGCATCTCCCCTCATTTGCTTCTCTATCACATGGAGAAGGAAGTTATCATCAACACATTCCAGGAACCTCTTGGATTTCTTATGCCCTGCTGTGTTGTTCCTCCAACAGATATCGGGGCGGTTGAAATCCCCCATGAGGAGAAGGGCTTGTGAACGTGAGGGTTTGTGAATGTGATCCTCTATTTATCCGGTAGAGGATAGAGTTTTGTATTTATTTCTTTTCTGTGGGGATTTTGAAACAAGTGTTTGTGACTGATAGGAATTACCTGTTGGTGTGTTACGTGGTGAACATTTTTCAATATGTAAACGTACTAGTAAAACACATTGGAAAACTCTTATAAAGGCTCTTCAAAATGCCACTTCAGAAAGGAATTCTTGGATTCTTGGCAGCGATGTAAAGATCTTTCTAGCAAGAAATTAGCAGAAGATTCCTTAAGACTCCCATGCATTCCTCCCTCAGAATTTGTCACAACTGCGTAAACCACTGTGAATCTAACTGGATAATTTAGGTGCAGTCTTGTGACAACAGTTTAATTTTCAGTGCTGTTGTGCCATGATTTCTTGCCTTGGTGGGGAGGTTGTACGGGAGGTGTTGTAGGACTTGCAAGGATTGTCAGTATCGGTGTCTGAGGGCTGGCTAAAACATTGCCTCGCCAGTGATGCGTGTGCGCGCAGCATGTATCCGCCAGCTGTTTCCCCCTTTCTCACCACGCTCATTCTGACAGTCCTAGAAATCTTTGCAATTTATACCTCCTCTTCTCTGCCTCTTACTGCATTTTGATAATTTATTTTTTTCTTTTGACCTGCCTGTAATTGCTTTTTCACATGTGTTTTGTATTTGGATTAATTACAGCTAATACTCAGATAAAACAACAGAAAGTTCCAAACTGTATGCTTTATACAGGAGTACTAAGGATAGGAAGGCAAAACTGTGAGGACCCTTAGTTGCTCTGGGGAATGGCTGTGGTTTGGTGTTAGAAATAGCTGATGGTACTGGAATGGCATGGGGCGACTGCTTTAAACCGGGGAGTGAAAGCAAATATGTAATGATTTGGTTTGCTATCCAATCCACTGTTTAGTACACTAGGGCAGTATATTGAGAAAACACAAGCTACTTGGTAAAGTTTCTTAAATATTTTGTAGGGGGCTTTGGAAAACATTTCTAAGGCTTGCTGCTTTCTGTTGAGAGTTATTTCTAGCCTTTTTGATATTATCTAAAGAAATTACTAGGAAGATTTATTTTGTGTGTGTTTGAACAGAGACAGTAGATTGTATGCTTTCATGATTCCATTTTGGTGGACTTGGCAGTGTTAGTTGGACTGGATGATTTTAAAGGTCCTTTCCAACATAAATAATTCTATGATTCTATGCTGAACTTAAATTAAATGCTATTTGAGAAATTTTTACCTACTTATTCTAAAGAAAGGTTTGTGAAACATAAGTAGTTCTGTGCAGAAGGACGTTTGCAGTATTTGAAGTATATAGATTTATCAGAATAAATTTATCACAGGAAATTTCCTGATGTTAAAGATTATGAGGCATCAGAAAAGTGTTTTATGTCAAGCCATCTCTAGAACTTTTAGGATTTGGAACAGGAAATAAGAAAATAAATAAATAAGAAATAAATTAAAAAGCAAGAATTGGTTTCCAGTCAGACACGTGACTCTTGTGCCTTGGAAGGTTTGACCAGGCAGGGATGCTTCACGTTTGTGTGATGAAAAAGTTGTTCAAGGCTTGTCTCCTATTTGTATGATGTTCATTTCATTGTTTGCGTTTGAAGCTGCTGGTGGACTTTCTGTTGCCTTCATCTGTACAGGGATGACCCTTGTAGGCATCACTAAAACTGGGTGCTGCACCTGCTCACCCTCCGCAAAATATCATGTAGCCTAAGAAAGGATTAGCTTAGCTAAGAAAAAAACCTCATGAGCATTTCTGTTTCTGTCTCTTCTGTTCCTCCTAATAATGATTCTGCCCATTTTGCAACCCTTATTATTGGTCAGAGCCTTGTGTCCCTATCTTGGGAACTCAGCAGGCGTCTTTCCTCCCATCTTATTGATGGGATATGAGTGGTTCATAGCTGGGAATAGAGGCTGTGTTCCTAATACCGTATCTCAAAGCCCTCTTAGCTGGCTTAATAGAATGTAATGAGTGTAAGCATTTAGCTTTTTTCTATTTAGATGGAACTACTCTTGCATACTCCTTAAAATCTACGGATAAATTAATGCAATGTAAAGAGTGCATTGTAACTACATGCAGTAGTTATAACTCTTCTGCTCATCTGCTATTTCCCATGCTGCCCACAGGTCTAAGGTAGTGGCCAGCAGATATCTATGTAGTTAAACAAGTGGTTGGTGCACCTGAGGAGTAATGGGATGATGCAGCTTTTATCAGGCAGAGCCATTTGTCTGGCTCAAGTAGTGTAATGCACATATTTTAATAATAAGTTCAGATGTGTATAGTGATTTATTTCATTTTATAGAACAGCTAAACATAAGAAAACTTCCTTCCCAAAACAGTGCAGGGCTGGAATGTTGGTAAACTCGAATACACGAATGAGAAAATGAATTCTTCAGTTCCTCTGCTGATGTTCATTGATCATAAATACAGATTGAATTACAGTGTAATGACTGTATTTCTCTTTTCAGGACATAAGGGACGCTTTTATGTGATAGAATGGATGAACAGTCACAAGGCATGCAGGGGCCTACTGCTCCACCATTTCAGCCACAGGTACTTTTATTTTTTTTTTAACAGTTACTTAAGAGTGGATGTTACCATTTCTTAAAAAGAAAACATTATGCCTTGTGGGGACAAAGAAGCTGTAAACAGATGGGATGTATTCTGGTGATCTTTAAATTAGTTTAATATCGGTCCTATACTTCATAGAAAATATTTACTTTTCATTTTTGGCTCCACTGACTTTGAGGGTTTGGAGCTGGAGTGGGAGTAGGAAGCAAAGATGAAGGCAGTTGTTTTCCTGAGAAATGGTGAGCTATTAAACACTATGTTTTGAAATTGTATCAGAATTACCATATTTATCTCAGACTATTACCTTCAAGTTTCTTTTCTTACACCTCCTGATGGTGATACTATATGATTTAGTGCCATTACATGATGAAACGAGGCAAGAGAAATTCCCAGTAGCTGTAGTTCTGTTAGAAAGAAGATGCATAAGGAATTTAATCTTTGGATATTTGTTGGTGGTGTAAAACACAGAAGAAAGATTATCTGATAAGAGATAATGTTGAGATACCGCTTTTTGACATTTTTAGGAGGTAATTCTTTGAAGGGAGTACAAAAGCCTGTAGAGGAATACCCTAAAAATATTTACTGTGGTGACCATTCCAAAGTAATAGCTGGACAGTTCTTTACAAAGCTGGAACCTAAATTTTGTAATTTTCTTGTTAACAATATAGGTGATAGTCATTTGTGCCCTTTATTTTACGAAAACTAAGGTGAATTCTAGCTTGTGAAACTTAGTAAATTTACAATAACCAGCTTTCCTTAGCTCTAGTGTTTTTATTATACCCTTGTGATAACAAAAAATCTGGATTTAATAGCATTTATACCAATGCACGCCAGTTAGAAATCTAAGACATGCGTAGCTATGCATACAGATATTTTGAGAAAATACATTTGTAATATTGAAACAAAAAAAGAATACTTAAAATTGATATTATGAATATGATAATGGGTCCCCATTATTATTACAGTGGTTTTCATTCCTGACTAAAGAGAAGATAGAACACAGCTGATTAAGGTTTTTGTATTTCTGGGAAACCTTCCTATGTTTTTTGCTTGCTGACTACAAACAGGTTTCATATTTCCTTATCTGTCTACTGAGTATTTGAACACCTGTTTCTGATTCACAGAATCGACTTTTTGAAGACTGGTTCAATTTTAGGAATATTGCTCTAACCTACACATTCAGTTTATGAATCCATACTAGTAGAATATGCTTCTAGTTTTACTGTTCCAAGTAATATGGCTCATCTACAGGTATCCAGTTTCCTTTGCGGTAAACTAAGGACAGCCTAAAAACAATACTTCTGTAATCAACTAAACGCTTTCTACAGGAGAAGAAACTAATGTTTATTCTCAGCTTTGATGAACTGTCAAGCATTTTCGTAATCTGTGTCTCATTATTCTTTTTTAAAATCAATTGCTGTGTAAACTGCACTAAGTGTGATTTTTTTGTGGTTTGATTTTTTTTTCTTTTTTTTTTTTCTTGAGACAAAAGGTTTTGGGTTTGTGGATCGGAGCTGGACTTACATCAGAATATTGACTGTTTTGCATTTCAAGGGATAAAGAGTGAAGGGGAGCAGGCATGGTCTGATAGTCCTGTTGCCAGAATAGTATTAAAATAGTCATTCAGTGACATTCTCATCTTTTTAATCCAAATTGTTTTTCCTGTGAGCCAGATACGTACTTTAATTCTTATGGATTTCTCTGCTAGTAGAGCATGCTTATGGTGAAAATTAGTAATGAAAAGATGTTACTGCACTAATTGCTGATACATTTAGGAGGAGCAAGAACTAAAACTGAAAATACAGAAGGTTGTGAGCAAGAGGTGAAGTAATGATTTGTGAAGAATTGTGTGTCAGGTTTTGATAAACCTGTGAATATCTTCTAATTGTCTTGGTCATTATACTGTACAAATATATGCTGATATTCATAGCAAATTAAATTACCCTGATAACTGAAAATTGTTGATGGAGGAGCATGAGACTAGGCATACAGTATAATGGCTTAGTCCCAATTAGTCTGAAAACACCATTTCACAAAATCACAGAATGGTTGAGGTTGGAAAGAAACTTTGGAGGTCATCAGCCCTTGTGCTCAAGCAGGATCCTCCTACAGCAGGCTTTCCAGGACTATGAGCAGACTGTTATTGTATATCTCCAAGGAAGGAGACTCCACAACCTCCCTGGGCAACTTGTGCCAGTGCCTAGTCACCCTTACAGTGAAAAAGTGTTACCTGAGGTTTGGACAAAACCGCCTGTGTTTCATCTGTGACCATTGCCTCTTCTCCTGTGTGCACCACTGAAGAGGGCCTGGCTCTGTGTTCTTAACACCGTCCCTTCAGGTATTTGTACACAGTGACAAGTTTCCCCCCTGAACCTTCTCTTCTCTAGGCTGAACATTCACAGCGCTCTCAGCCTTTCCTCATACGAGAGATGCTCCAGGGCCCTGGTCATTAGCGGCCCTTTGCTGGACTCTATCCATTATGTCTATGTGAGGGCAGCCCAGAACTGGGCACAGCGCTCCAGGTGTGGCCTCACCAGTGCTGAGTAGAGAGGAAGGATCAACTCCCTCGATCTGCTGGTAACACTGTTCCTAATGCAGCGCAGGACACCATTAGCCTTTTTTGCCTGCCGGCTCATGTTCAACTTGGTCTCCACCAGGACCCCCAGGGTCTGGCTTTCAAAGCTGTTTTCTAGCAGGTCAGCGCCCAGCATGAACTGGTGCATGTGGTTATTGCTGCCCAGATGCAGGGTGCTCTACTTCCCTCTGTTGAACTGCACGAGGTCCCTGTCAGCCCATTTCTCCAGCCTGTCGAGTCCCTTCTAGATAGTAGAGCATGACCCTCTGGTGCATCAGCCATTCCTTTAAGTTTTGTGTCATCAGCAGACTTGCTGCGGGTGCGTTTTGCCTTATCATCCAGATCATTAATGAAGACGTTAAGGAGGATTGGACCCAGTATCAACCCCTTAGGTACACTGCTAGTTGCTGGCCTCCAACTAGACTTCGTGCCACTAGAAGCTCATTTTCTATTTGGAATTAAGTGCCTGAAATCTCTGTCATAGTCTGTTATCTACAAAGTTAAAACACTGTACTTTATTTTATCACAAGGACATTTTGAAAGTGAGGATATCTTAAGTATTCCCAAACCTCTTAGATATTGTAAAAAGGATTATGCAAGAAGGTAGGAAAATATGGATTAGTAGTCTGATACAGTAGACTTCAAATTCTAGAACTTCCTTGAGCAGAATGAGAGCTTTTTAGCATCTGAAGAGAGAAAAATGTGACTCTCTTGGTAAACCAAAGGCAGCATATATCCCTTACTGTTTGGTGGTGGTTTTTTTCTTCCCCTAGGCTGAAGAACAGTAGTTTATCAAGTCTCTTCTACAGAAGACATTGCATATCTCTGCTCATTATTGCTATTCTGCTCTTTGTTTTCTAGTTCCTCTGTGTTACCCTCAAAACGAGGGGTCAGAGCTCTGTGCAGTATTCAGTGCACACACAGTAGACTTGAGTAGTGAAACATTTTGTTTTCTGTTTCATTCAAATGTTTATCCTAAAAATGTCTAGCTTTCTTTTTGATGGTGACTGACCAATCAGTTTAACTTTTCAAGGAGGTTTTCCATGGTGTTTCGTAGATCTCTTTCCCATGTGGTAATAGCTAATTTAAAAATCATGATTCTCTGTCTTGAGGGTTGTGTTTC
>NW_009648332.1:21352416-21357416 GCF_000708025.1 Charadrius vociferus | reverse complement strand
AAAGTAAGATTTGGTTAACCTGTAAGGGAAACAAATTCCTAAGTGTATGATAAAATATTAACTGGAGTTTTAAGAGGCTTGTGGCAGCACTTAGCGTTTGGCACAACCGTTTTAGCTTGCATGGTTGACATCTAAAGCTGTTCCATTTGGACAGAAGACCTGTTCCATTTGGACAGAAGACCATCTTAATTGTTACTGTGCTTCTGTGACCTTCTCTAAGATTCCCTAGAAATTTTTTTGTTAAATATAGTCACAATACTTAATTTCACTACAAAATTTGTTTTCATAGATGTATTTTGGTGAGAAGTGATTGCTTTTCAGAGGAGCTCTTGTGGGTCTGCTCTATGATGGTGCTTTTTGCTGTTCATTTCAGTCACATTTTCCTTTGTTCAAATTAAAACACTGCCTTTTTTTCTGATGCCTCATTAATGGAAGCTCAGCATGGACAAAACAGAAGGAATGCTTCTTTCTGTCATGGAGGAGAGGCTCTATTCTCTCTATTTTAGACCTGTGCATGGATACCGCTTTCCACATTACCATATTGAAACAGTGTCTCTAAATGCTGTACTTTGTGTTAAATAACATAACCGAGATCTGGAATTCCTGTCGCTTTCCCATTTTCTGCCCTTTCTCAGCTCACATCTGAACTTGCCTTCCTCTATGATCTTGCAAGTTGTCTATTCCACCCCCTCCCTGTTTTGTTTTCCTGGCTGGGTTGAGTATATAGGTGTTCTCTTTGTGTCTGTTTAGTTAATGGTTCCCCAGGTTTGTCTCTACCTTCAAGGTCTGATGTGGCTTAGAATTATTCAGTTATCCTATCTTTAAGAGTTACTGGATCTCAGGCCATTACTTGTTCCAAAGGAGGCTTTCCAACAAGAATGTTTATTTTCTGCTATTAAAATTTTATTTGGCTGAAATATGTACAATATTGATAAATGTTATATTAATGTGTACAAAATGTATGTTTGTGGAACTCAATGTGAGCAGAAGCAAGTGGCAGTAAGATGCTGTGGGAGGAAGGACAAGCAGATGGTGACAGAAACCACTCTTTCTGAATTTGTAGTTGCTACTGAGTCCAGATGACATGAAGTAGTAGTATTCTTGGTTTGGTTTCCAGTAGGATATGCAGCAGAGTGAAAACTGTTTAATTTGCTGTTTCTTTCTAGTAGTTTAACCAGCAGAATACACAAAATAGTATTTGGGTCTTTTCTTCTCATTGTACCCTTTGTGCTTCATCCTCCTGTGTGTGGTTTGCATGTTTGTAATCAGGGAAGTGGTATTTATAATAATTAGGCTCTCTCTTTTTCCATGGAACTATGTTTCTGAAATGCTGCTGAAATATTAACTAAATAAAACCAGAATTAAAAAACAAATCTTCATTACTTCACTTCCATTAATGTCTAAACTACACTGTGAGTCAAAGAAACATCAGGAAAGATTAACCACAGATAAACGCTGAACATATCAGTATAAGTTTGAAGAGCTTCTAGATAAGTTTTTTAACGTGTTAAGTCAGAGGTCCAAACTAGACCGAAAGACCATGCCTGAGGAAGCAGCAGTACAAGTCTACTACTGCCACCCTAAGTAACCCTTGCAACAGAACCATCAGCACCCTGAGGTATGGTGTGGCATTCTGAGCAATAAGCAGTCTAGTGGTCACTTCCAGCGGGGAAGTAAGCAACTGCTAGATATTGGAATCAAAGTTCACAAAACATCCTTAAAGGGCAAAGGAGTTATAAATCTCTAAAGTCAGTGACTGTAAGGCTGTATGGGTTCACTTTATGAGCTATTTTTTAAGTAAACCTTAGCTACTCAAAATTTAAAATACTATGTGAAACTGCATATGTCAATAAAATTCCAGATTCATTAAATTTGTCTTGCGCTGTTCCACCTTTCCTTCCCTTTCATTCCAAAATTGGAGACCCCTGTGTTAGAGATTCAGACAATGAATCCTTTTATCTAGCACTTGCATTCATTATTCATTGTGCATTGTCAGTGGATTGCTACTTCAGGCCTGAATTAGAGATAATTAATCTTTGGAAAGCACTTGTAATTTTACACTTTATGAAGCTCTATTGTCTCAGCACAGTAGTGCTGTGGTGGCAAAATACTCTAATGCTCATTGTTGCTATGCAATATTATATCTCAATATTTATGTTCATTCAGGTCTTTTGTTTTGCTTGCTTGTCTGTAGGTTTATGTTACAGCAGTCATGTTTGTGTTTTGCTTTGGAAATACTTTTTGGCATTTCCGTTTTATACAGAATTTCAAACAGAAATAGGTTAAATTGTCATTTAAATGGTGAGGTTAGAAAGACCTTTATCCTCTCCAGTACTGAAAAGGAAAACTTGAAAAGTGATGGACTTCAGAGCAAGAGGAATCAAGTAGATTTCCAACTTGGCATGTCACTTCAGATGAGTTAAATTGGTAGCTGCTAATTGATAAGATACAGAAACTAAGAAGCTAATACAGAAACTAAGATACATAGAAACTAAGGCCTGATGTTTTCTATCTGGTGGTTAAATCTTTCTAAACCTTGCTATGCATGTTGCCTTCTAGGAGCTCCAGTTGCATATGTAAGCGTACGTGTAAGAACTTCGGAAGTTGGTTTCATGTATTGCAACCTTTTTGTTTAGTTTACACATCTGCATAGGGAACAGTTCCTGCTGTGTATCTTACAATAGCTTAGAAACTATTCTAAAAATATCACTATCTCTTGACAGTACTTACAACTGATATTTCTAGAATGCTGAAAGAATAAAATTATAATCTGTGCCCACATGAAGGTACTGGAGAAGTGATTTGATGCAAAGTTACCAGAGATCCCATAGTTGCATAGCACACACAGGGGAATGTTTTGGAATAAGTATCAATGTATGCCTGTCCTTCTACTCTTCACAGAATCACAGAATGGTTAGGGTTGGAAGGGACCTCTGGAGATCATCTAGTCCAACCCTCCTGCCAGAGCAGGGTCACCTACAGCACGTTACACAGGACAGCGTCCAGGCGGGTTTTGAATGTCTCCAGAGTGGGAGACTCCACCACCTCTCTGGGCAGCCTGTTCCAGTGTTCCACTACCCTCAAAGTAAAGAAGTTCCTTCTCATGTTAAGATGGAACTTCCTATGTTCAAGTTCATGCCCATTACCACTCGTCCTATCACTGGGCACCACTGAAAAAAGACTGCTCCCATCCCCCTGGCATCCTCCCGTTAAGTATTTGTAAGTATTAATAAGATCCCCCCTCAATCTTCTTTTCTCTAGACTAAGGAGACCCAAGTCCCTAAGCCTTTCTCCATATGAGAGATGTTCCAATGCCCTAATCATCTTTGTCGCCCTTTGCTGGACCCTCTCCAGCAGTTCCCTGTCCTTCTTGAACTGGGGAGCCCAGAACTGGATGCAGTACTCCAGATGCGGCCTCACCAGGGCAGAGTAGAGGGGGAGGATGACCTCCCTCGACCTGCTGGCCACACTCTTCTTGATGCACCCCAGGATGCCATTTGCCTTCTTGGCCGCCAGGGCACACTGCTGGCTCATGGTCATCCTGGTGTCCACCAAGACTCCCAGGTCCCTTTCCACAGAGCTGCTCTCCAGGAGGTCAGCCCCCAACCTGTACTGACGCATGGGGTTATTCCTCCCCAGGTGCAGTACCCTACACTTACCCTTGTTGAATTTCATCAGGTTTCTCTCTGCCCAACTCTCCAGCCTGTCCAGGTCACGCTGTATGGCGGCACAGCTTTCCGGCGTGTCAGCCACTCCTCCCAGTTTTGTGTCATCAGCAAACTTGCTGATGGTACACTCTGTCCCTTCACCGAGGTCATTGATGAATATATTGAACAGGACTGGACCCAGTACTGACCCCTGAGGGACACCACTCATTACTGACCTCCAACTAGACTCTGCACCACTAACCACAACCCTCTGAGCTCTATCTGTCAGCCAGTTCTCAATCCACCGCACTGTCCATTCATCTAACCCACACTTCCTAAGCTTTCCTGTGAGGATGATGTGGGAGACAGTGTCGAAAGCTTTGCCAAAGTCAAGGTAGACAACATCCACTGCCCTCCCCTCATCCACCCATCTAGTCACTCCGTCATAGAAGGCTATCAGATTAGTCAGACATGACTTCCCCTTGGTGAATCCATGTTGACTACTTCTGATAATCTTCTTTTCATCCAGGTGCTTTGAGATGACTCCCAGAATGATGACTCTTCCTTTCTGTGCTATTGGTTGCAGTAGGAAACAAAACTGAGAGCTAAAAATAGACTTTTGTGTTTCACTTAGTATTCTCACTAAGTGGAAGAAGAATTGCTAAGGGCTTTTAAAAAGCTCTCTTAAGTCTCTTCAGCTGTATTTGCCTCCTTGTTTTCAGGAATTTCACAGTAATTGCTAACTAAGGTATAGTGCTTACCACAATGAGATTTTTTGATTAGACTCTTCATGAAAACTGGCACATCATAAAAACATTTAATATCATTTTTACTTATTATTAGGTTTTCCACGGTAAACAAAATTCCTTTGTAGAAATGTTAATCTTACCACAGTCCTTGAAAATAGAAATTGGGGAAAAATAATTAAAATTTTAAATAAGAGTGTATTACACTGCAGTTTGTGGTGACTAGAGAAACACGCGCCCAACCTGAATTACCCTGTGATCCTGACCTCATAAGTGGAGTCAAGAATTGGAATTTATTGTTAGTCTAATTAATGCCGTAGCAGTCTAATCAAAATGCAGCAGTTTTTATTGTTAGCCAATTACAGAGATGCTAACACTTGTAGTCTAATTACTGCTGGTTCCCAATAATCGATGTGCACAAGCTTCTTTACATCGACCCTGTTCAGGCTCACCTTTCCATTTCCTGGGCTCTGCTGGGAGGAGGATGCTGGTGGCAGCTCTGTGTGGGATATGCTGAGTGCTTTCAAGCAGTCTGCTGCTAATGCTGGTCCAAAAGTTTACCGAAGTTAGTCACACTGATTTTAGTAGACCTTTATTGTATCTGCTG
>NW_009648332.1:21294295-21352380 GCF_000708025.1 Charadrius vociferus | reverse complement strand
CATCTAAAACCAACAAGTCATCTGACTGTAATGATTTCATTACGATTAAGTCTCTCAGCTGCAAAGCATGTGCTGCTATAGCTAAATCCAAGCTCAAAAAATAAGTTCAAGCCAAGAAAAGTCCAGGCAAAATGTGGAAGTTCTTTAGGCTTCATGTTTCTGAGGCAGCCTGCTAATAGGAATGGCAATACTGTCTTTGTAGGGCTACAAATTGTGTGTGTGTGAGCTAGATCTGTGTGCATGCTGGAGAGGGGGGAGCGTAAACTGACCTTTCAGGTTGGCTTGCTGAGTAGCAGTAGCCAAAGATGGAATTAGTCTGCTTGCAAAACTACAAGCTGTTACAGTTGTGATGGAAGTACTGACATCTCTTCATGTTGGCCAGTCTGTAGTAAACCACAAGCAAAGGACAGCTTCTCCTGTGCGGCGGTCGTCTGGTCTGCAGCAGCTCCTGCAAAACAAGCCGCCTGATCGCTGCCAGGTGCCATGTGTAATTTTGACATGCACTTGAAAGGATGTTCTTAAGCTCTTAAAATCTTTCATTGCAGCTTCCATTTTTCAGTGCAAGACATTCTTCGGTGTTGAGTCATCTTGTGGTGATGAAGCGTGGAGGTTTTCTTGTTGTGTTTACAGTAACCTCCTTGTGAGCTGACATGGCTTATTACACCAGGGGCCTCTGATCTGAACTACAGCAGTTTGGCAAAAAGGAAAGATAATCTATTCAGAAAGAAAGTCTCTGCGAGCTGTTTGAATCTAGTATGATAGGGCAGAGGTTCTCCAGAGGCCGTGGATTGGGTGATACATTTTTTTGTTGGTGGTGGTGTTGTGGGATTTTTCCAGTCTTATTGTTGGAGGACGTTAATGACTGAAATAGAAATTCTGGATTTCTGGGAATTGCTATTTACATTATTTTGAGGTTAGATCTGGATCAAAGTCTAACGGAGAACATCAAGAATGACATAGAGTAAATCTTCAGATTGTTTGTCTTTTTTTTTCTTTTGCAAGGGTCAAAAAAGTCTCAGTTTTTCTGACTTCCTTTATTTTATTCAGGTAATAGTTGAAATATTCAGTTTAGCTGAAGTTGCGACAAAGTTGGCACTGCTGTATGAAGTGTAGCAAAAGTATAGGGAGTCATGTTTATACAACTTTAGTCTGCCCTTTCATAGGAGCAGTTGCTTGGTCTAGTCTACTCAAGGCTGTTTAATAACAAAGCAGAAGTACTGGGAACACCAGCCAGCATACACAAACAAAATTTTGTCTTTTTTTCCTATGCCTCGATCCTAGATCTTTCACAGTCCTAGGTCTAGGGCTTTATTTTTGTTGTTTTATTATTCCTCTATGAGAGGTACTGATTTATGTCCTTATCAGAGGCGTAGCTTATAAAAAAAAAAAAAAAAAAATTTTTTCAAAATACAGAATTTGCTCATTTAGGTGTGGAGGGAAATACTCCTGGTATAGGTAAGTTAATAAGCCTCTTGGCATATTGGAACAGTCATTAACAGGTGCAAACTGCCCTGTTTTTTCACACAATGAAACTATTTTGGTTTTGAATGTTGAAATTGTGCTCTGGGTAATTTCTCCAAATGCTATAAGTAGATAATTTGTGTACAATATTCAGTCTAAAATTCAGTCTGCAGCTTTGATTAGGTTCCCCAGTGTGTTTGGAGTTCTCGGTCTAATCTCTGTATCGTTTATAAGGAAAGTTTTGTCTCGCTGTTATCTAGAACTCAGCAAAAGTGTGGAGCTTCAAGACGTGCCGCTATACCTGTACTCTTTTTCCCCTGCTCCCTGATACACGCTTTCATGGATTGTTTTTGGGAGAGAAGGTATAAAGTTTTCCATTTGCTGGTCCCTTAGGTTACATACAATCGTGATTTCGTGCCTTCCCCAGTACTTCCTCAGTTAATATTCTCTCATATCTAGAACTTTCCAAAGTGTTTCCTAGAAAAATCATTACAGTCCTTCATGACTGTACCAAATACCTAGGACTTTAGTCTATTGTCAAAACGGTTAAAGAGCATTTTTTCTTTCAGAGTTGAGATCTTTAACAGATGCAAGCTGTTTCATCTTCTTCACCAAGTTCCCTACCTTAATTCATAAACTATCTTTTTTGTGTTTTCCATTAGTGTTATTTGCCTGTTAATACTTGTACCTGTAATTTCGTATATACTACTAACTCTTTTCTTCTACTGCATCTGAGATTGCTTTATTTTTTCATGTTGATATTCCTGTCTTATGACTTACCCTGCTGTGTTTCTGTGAAGTCCTCCACAGTCTCCTCCTTGAATAATTGCTTCTAGCTCAGTCTGTTCATTTCCCATCATCCTGCCATTAATATACAAGTAGTTGTGAGATGGTTTATTCCCTTTCTTTCTTGGTGAGTAGTTTTGTTTTCTTCTTTCTTTCCTCCTCCCCTTTCTCTTCTTACTGTCTGCAAGCCTGGCGTTTCAGTTCTTGACTTACAGTTGTCTTTGCCAAAAAGTGAGTCTTGCATCCACTGCAGGCTGTTTTTTCTTAGGCCAGCTCTGAAGACAGAAGATTGAATATCTGAAGGGAAGCAGCCAAGAGCACACGTGTGCTCTATGGGGACTGTGCTCCATGGATGAAGTCTCTAGACTTCTCCTTTCAGTTGATTAAAGGAATGAAAAACTTGCTGTGCATGGTGGCATAGAAAATTAAGATGAGGTTTAGCAGATCATATGTGGACTTCCTGATTTGTTTGAACTTCTTTGAGGAGAGTGAAAGAAGGTGTGATTCACATGGACATTTATGCAGTCAGTTTAAGATATGTCCTCTTTGCAGACATTCAGTACTCAAAGTGCTTTTAATGCTTATTTTTGTTTCTGGGGTTGGTGGCAAGATACAAAATTGAAGTTGTCAGCTGTTGGGCTTTTGATCATTTTGAGTTGATGGAACCAGGTACCAGCAATCTTCACAGCACATAATACATCTTTTCCTGGAGACCATCTAGAAAGAAATGATGTGTATTGAAAAGATGTTATTGGAAAAGGTGATCTTATAAAGGTTGTGGCAATTGCTAAAGCTCATAGTGCACCTCTGTTTCTGGGTAGCTCAAAGGGTAATACGCAGACCACACAGAAGTTGGATGAGTGGGTTTGTTTGTTGTTTTTGTGGGGTTTTTTTTTTTTGTTTGCTTTTTAATTCAGAAAGTAATGTCAAATGAGAGAGGAAGGTTTCCTTGAAAAAGGAACGTTTTGGTCATTTGTAAGGGGAAGAGTCGGTGGCAGTGTATGGAGATATGTATCTGAGAAAGTGAAGCGAGAAGGGAACACAAAGGTGGTAAAAAAAGGGAGAGAAAATGAAAGACATTAAACCAAATATAGATGTGTAGAACATGGACAAGGACTCTACTGGCAGGAAAAAATTACTCCAAACAAAACTTGAAATTCGCAGAGAGTATCGTGGTTAACTGGAGGAGGCAAAAATGAGATACATTGCAAAGTAATTTGGAGCAGCTGCGGGATGGGGAAAAAATGAAGAGCAGAGATGTCTAACTGTAAAAGGCTGTAAAAGTCAAGGTGACAGATGAGAGGTTAGAAAAAAGTGCTCTAGTAAACAAATTACAGAACCCAAATCACTACTTTGCTTGCTGAAGGGAAGGAAGCGGGAGAGAAAGAATTGGAGGTGACAATGAAGTTTTGATCCTGAGAGAGTGAAAGTGTATGCATTATTTAGAATAGAAAAGGAAGACTGTGGCAAGAGACTAGGAAAAAAAGATATGCTCGGTACTAGAAAGAATCAGCTTGTGATAATGGTGTGGCAGGAATGGGAGAGGAAGCTGACATTTGGATTAGAACCAACTTGAAGGAAATGTGCTGAATTATTGCTGTGTGTTTGAACAGATATGCGGAGGTGGCAATTAAGTCATTGGAGAACTTGTACTTACACTGGACTTCTTTCCTACAAGGAGGCTAAAAGAATCAATATAGCAGTGAATCAGTACATCAGAGCATTAGGAATATTTCTTACTGCAATGTTACATCTTACCATGAAAAGCATAACTCACATTGCTTTATGGATGCTGTGAAATAATGATAATGATCATGCAATTTGCTGTATTTTAATAACTTAATAAAAATGTCTTATCTTTTGTGCATAGATATTTGATTTAATGGATGCCAAAGCCCGTGCTGACTGCATCAAAGAAATAGATCTTCTTAAGGTAAAAGATTTGTTTTAAAGATGTGTAGCCATCATCAAAGTATATTAAGTTTTTCATGGATGTACTTGAGGTGTCCACTGTTGTCTGTGTAGAGTTTTTATAAGCCTCACTTAAGGAATTTTGTAGTTTTTATTGCTTTAGAAGTTAACATTGAGAAGTAAGTCCTATAGAAAAGTGGGTAACTCTTCATGTAGAACTTTCTGCTAAAACTACAGTACTGTAAATAGCTGTGTCCCGTGTACAGTAAAATACTGATTTTAAAAATTGACTTTGCTGTATCAGATAACAGTTTTACCATGCTATTGCATAGATACGTTGAAGCAAAATTCTTCTAAAATTCCAATGTCAGTCGTCATGTTGATCCTGAAATGCAGTCACATTCTTGCAAAATGTTTATCTATAAATGCTTATCACAAGCATATACTTTTTGTTTCATGCTGAAATAGATTTTAGGGGCTGTTTTGTTTGCCTAAGTAAGAATGTTTTACTTGTCAGTCTTAAAACATAAGACTCTACACTATAATGTGCATTATTATTCTGCTTTCTTAGCAACTGAATCATCCAAATGTAATTAAATACTATGCCTCATTCATTGAAGACAATGAACTGAACATAGTGTTGGAATTAGCTGATGCTGGAGACCTCTCTAGAATGATAAAGGTAGGAATTAACTTTTTGAACAAATATTAAAAGCTTATAATGTTCAACTTCTTTAGCTTTTCATTCTGCGTGCTCATCACTGGGTGAAAAGCAGTGAAAATGTCAGGAACTGTAGAGAAAAGCAGAGTGACTTTTTTTAATGTATGCCCAATATTGATGCTCATGTAAGTATTTTTAACACTGTTGCGCAGAATGTATGTGCAGATGGGGACATAACTAGACTGAAATTATATTAGCTGGGGAGAAGAAGAAAAACTGTAAAGAAAAGCAGTGTCACCACCATTTAGAACAATACAGTTTGATAGCATTCCTGATTTTTTTGGCACAATTGTGTTTTGTGTTCAAATCTTCTGTTCTCTATAATAGTGAAAGCAGAGAAGGCCTGGCATCATAAGGCAGAAGTTTCTTCTAGATCTTGAATTTCAACTGCTAACCACTTCAGCAAACTAAGTAAAGATTAAAATGGAAATAACTGCATCATTTCATAGGTCTAGTTAAATACTTATTTGTCTTGAGACTAACATATTCTGAAAATGTATTTCGTATTTGGTTGAAATCATATGCAGTGAACTCACTGACATGTGGTTGTGCATTATGGGTTAATTGCTATCTTTTGTAGTTTCTAAATGCCTGTCCTTTAGCTAATGAGAAAAATGTATCCAAGACCCCTTGTATAAACTTTTTATGTATTAACTTTTAACTAGCTTTTTTATCTTTGTCACCTGACAACTACTTCCCCTCTTTTCCCACCCATTTACCACTGGGTCTTGATTTGAGTATGTCCCTTTGGTGTACTTTCTTGTGTGCATACCAACATTATTGTTATCAACACAGTGTAACTCTGCAAACAAATAATGCCGGTCAATTAGCATTCGCTCAGCAACAGCCGGGCGTGGAACAGAGTTCTCCTGTTTTGCTTAGGACCTACATGAATAGAGAATGTTAATTTCTTCATTAATGACTTTCATACTGATTTTTTTTTTTTTTGAGCTTTTGAAGAATATTCCCTTCTAGATTGATAATCGTAAGGTAGGACAGTTAAAATTTGGTTCTAAACAGGTTGACAGCGTTCTGTTAATATTTATATCCAAATCTGATATTTTTCTTCGTCTCATGAATTATGAATTCTGTGGGCTTACATTTCATAAAACATAAAGGAAGGTTTGTCTTTTCTTTTGAATGTTCAGTTTTGACACAACAGTTATTAATATGAGTGCTCTATGACAGATTGCCTTATGGCATGTCTGGTCTTATGACCCATTGAAGCTTTTTCTTTTTCCCCTGCTTTTTTTTTTTTTTCTTCTCCTCCTCCATTTTAACCGCAGTGCGTGAATAATGGCTTCTTCAGTGCAGTTGGCCTCATTACACCTTGTCCAAGTCGGTGGGTATTTCTTACAGGCTCGATCTTGGAGGCGCTTTGTGATTGTCCTCTTAACAGAGGGATCATGTTTAATGTAGCAAACTTAGGTTGCTGTTTGATGTTAATGACAGCCTATCAGGCTATTATTAAATATGTATGAGGTGTCACAATGCACTCCGTCTTCATGCTGCTGGTGGAGAAAATGATTTGGTAGACTGCTTGGATGCTATAAGTTTAAATGTGGGGTGCATCAGTTATATAGCATCTTCTTTAAGAAGTATTTTAAAAATTGCCTGAAAAATAAATTATATGGAATGGTATGGAAACTTCCTAGTAGAATGGCTGCCTGTCACACTACTAAGGTAAATAGGTCTGTTATGTTATTAAAACAAACAAACCATGCTTTGGTTTCCAGTGTTCTTGCTAGAATGCTGTTCTAAGTTTGTTGGAAGATGTTGAGGCGCCCCCAGAAGAGTGTTTTGGTACCAAGCTTGTTGTGTGATTTGTAGAAAAGATCAGGCATGTTTTTGAAATTGTAAATGACCACAGCTTGAATGACACTGAAGCCAATGTTAATGTGAGGGAAAACGACTTAACTAGTTTCCTTGGGTATTTGTTATGACATTATTGGCACATCAGAGAATTCTTGCAAAGCTGCTCTGCCTCACAGTACGCCTTAATGAATTCTTTAGTTCTTCCCTTAATGAACCACATCCTTGCTGCCCAGCTTTTATACCATCCCTCTTGTTACCTGTGAATAATACTCTCTTTGTCCCCATTGAGTAGACAACTGAGGAAAATCACTTGGTGCATTCATATAGATTCTAAAAGAATTCATAGAATCTGCTGTATGTCCAAAAAAACCCAAACAGCTGTGCATTGGCATTTACAAATCACATAATGAAATCAGAGGTATCTCTTGTGTTCTCTCTGTCTCTCTGCGTGTTTATGTATGTACATACACCGATTTAATCCATTTTGCCTTAATTTTTTTTTAATTACCTCTGTCACAGGGAGATGTTTCAGTACAGCCTCCATTCTCAAAAGTAGGAGGATCCAAAACTGAGGATTTCTTACCTTAACAGCTTTTATTTCTTGGACGTGGCATGTCAGTAATACTGAGAGGCAAATGCTATCAGGGAGAGGGAAATACTTTGTTTGACTTAGTTGGTTTTGCATTAGAATATCTACCTCAGGACTGTGTAAGCCCTGCGTAGGAATGGTGAAAGGAGGAAGAAGTCTTGATTTTCTGTATCTGTGAGTTAGGCTGCTGGATACTATTACATCAAAGATTTTACAAGTAAATAATTAGTAACTATTGTGCTAGTTCCCAGTTGCTCATGGTCTGTTGTTTATCAATGTCTGTGGTCTCTACTATGGAATGTGGTGATAGTATGTAGCTACCAAGGTTAAGGGTAGTTCATGAGAATTCCTGTTGTTACCTTGTAGTATCACCTCCTTTTGCAATACAAAAATAAGTTGTAAAGCAAGTTTGAGGCTTGATCCCTTCTCCTATTAGTCATGGTTCTCCTCCGCCACAGACAACGACAGGGTGAAAATTGTTCTGTGGACTTTTTTGGTTTGGGAATTATTTTTTTTTAAAAGCAACAATCGATATATTGGAGAAAGAAAATGCCATAAATGAAGAAGAATCGACTCACTGCATTAATCAAGAAAATACATTATAATGATTCAGTGAAAATAACTACTTAGTAAAGTCTGTGCTGAAGATGTTGAAACAAGAGCAGTTGAACTATCTTGCAGAACAACTAGCATATTATTTAAGATTAAATATGAAGTTATTAGAAAAGCTTGTAAAAAGGGATGTTATCAAGACACTAAAATGTTGTATTGTGGTGGTTTTTTTAATCAGCAATAAATTTCTAGGTCTATTTAATTTCTGCAGATATTTTTAGTTTTTCTGGCAAATAATCTTAGCACACCAAAAAAAAATGCAAACTTTAGACTGAATATGTCATACAGATCTTAAGGAAGTTAATCATGTTTTGGGAACAAGCATGAAAGCTTTCATCTAAAAAGCTGAAAATATGTTTGCAGCTTTCTCAAGATAGATGGAAAATAATTTGAATTCTACAAAATGTCACCTAGGCACTTCACCCACTCCTCAGAGAACACTTTGTGTGTGTTTTTTTTTCAACTTTAAATTAAAAAAAATTAAACTTACTGCAAATAGCTAGGTAAAATAAGACAAATATTTTAAAACTTCTCATTGGTTTGAAGTTCATATTGGTATCTCAGGTTTCTGTAGTTGGGAACAGTGAATTCTTTGTCCTTAAACATACTTGTTTTTTACAGGACAGTCAAAATACGGTCATAATCACTTCTTTCCAAGCAACTGATGCATATCTAAATTGCTGCTTGTGGTAACTGGAGGTCTGTTTAGACTTGTTTGAAATCTCATTGATTATCATTCTGATGTTTCAACAGTGGTGGGTATTTTGGGCTTCACTGTGTGAAATTGCATCAGGCAATTTCTCCTCTCCACATGGGCTGGGATGCAGACCCTACCTCCTCTCCCTATGCCAAGATATATTAGCAATGAGTTTTCTTGGAACTTATTTGCAGTACTCCAGGCTTGACTAACTTGCCTGTGTTGCATTACGGGACAGCTTGCCTTTTTTAAGGGCTTAAAGAGTGGAAGCAATTTCAGCTTCAGTCATGGGCAGCTTTGCCAGCCCAGAGTGCTGCTCCTGCCCGTGTGAAGCAACCACGACTCCGTTGCAGAAACCGCGTGACTGCAGCCTGAGTGTGTTATAACGAGAGGTGGCTACAGGGTGAGATGACAACCTTTGGGGGTTTATAAGAGATGTAATGGCAGTGGATTTGGAAGGAGCATAGGGGCACGGGGTAGTTATTGCAGTCTGCCTTATCTTAAGTGTTCAGTGGTGTCTGTGAGACTGGACAGCACTGAATGGAGGGTTATTCACATAATTCTGAACTTGGGTGGTGATCAGATGCAGGTCAGAAACTTCTGCATGAGTTGCTTTTGTGGACTTAGCAGTGCATCTTGCCCCACTGGTCTTGGAGCATGACAGAGAGTTGAGGGGGTGCGTACTGCTGCAGAAGCTCATTACTTTTTCTGTCCGCAAACTACCTGCCCTGAATTGCTGGATGGCTGGTAGCCGGTGATTAGCCATTCTCGCTGCTGTGAGGTTGGTTGCGTTGCTGAGAATGGAAACTTGTCACTTGTTTTTTAAAACTAATTTTCTGGTGGATTGCTGTCCTGAGAATGTGTGAGAAATAGAGATGGTTTTCCAGACAGTGGGCTTATTTGATGAATGTTGATAGCGTGTGTTAGCTATAGTTTGACTTTGTTTAATTGCAAGAGTGATAATTTTCTTTTGCTGTGATAATTGGAAGATTTTTGGGAGTATGAAGTTAGGGAAGCACTTGTGTAAGGAAGAAGTGCAATGTCAGAATTTAGCAGGTCAGGTGTTTACCCCCTCCCAGGGCATTACCCAGTGTTTTGGGAAACCCTCAGCTGTTAACTGACTATATTGTTTGGCTATCTCTTTATCATACAAAACATTGATACACAACTTTATTAGCTGTAGGAGATAGTTGGCACTCGCATTTGGAAGGCTGGTGGGACAATGATGATGTCTCCAATGTGGATTGAATGGCAGTGTAGCAGAAGCTGTAGTCTGCTGTGCACGTACATGTGTAGCAGGACAGTAACTCAGTTTGCTGTTAGGGTTGCCAGTGATTTAGCTGTGTGAGAACGTGTTTTCAATTTGTCAAAATACAACAATTTCATAGAATCATAGAACCGTTGAGGTTGGAAGGGACCTTTAAGATCATCAAGTCCAACCGTTAACCTAGCACTGCCAAGTCCACCAGTAAACCATGTCCCTAAGTGCACCATCTACCCGTCTTTTAAACACCTCCAGGGGTGGTGACTCAGCCACTTCCCTGGGCAGCCTGTTCCAATGCTTGACAACCCTTTCTGTGAAGAAAGTTTTGCTAATGTCTAGTCTAAACCTACCCTGGCGTAACTTGAGGCCGTTTACTCTTGTCCTATCACTTGTTACTAGTGAGAAGAGGTCGACTCCCACCTCTCTACAACCTCCTTTCAGGTAATTTTAGAGAGCGATAAGGTCTCCCCTCAGCCTCCTTTTCTCCAGTATAAACAATCCCAGTTCCCACAGCTGTTCCTCTTATGTTCCTCATAAGACTTGTTCTCCAGCCCCCTCACCAGCTTCGTTGCCCTTCTCTGGACACGCTCCAGCACCTCAGTGTCTTTCTTGAAGGTGAGGGGCCCAAAACTGAACACAGTACTCGAGGTGGGACCTCACCAATGTGTAGTACAGGGGGACGATCACTTCCCTAGTCCTGCTGGCCACACTTCTGATACAAATCAGGATGCTTTCATACTAAAATGTTGCGTGCTGGCTGCCCGCTTGAGGGAGTGTTTCCAAAAATGTTGTATGATTTAGTAGGTGGCTAAGGTAAAATATATTCTTCTACGAAGATGTATGATTTTTTGGTTTTTAATGTATTTATTTATTTTAAAATCTAGCAACCATTGTATCTGAAATATTGTAAGCCCCGTGCGCCTTGAGACAGAGACTTAAAACTTGGAAAGGGGATTTTTCTTACAAAAATGGCTGTGAAAACTCACCTAAACCTAAATTCTTCTAACACAAGGGTTCATACATGCTTAACAGAAATTGTTGGAGCATAGCAGCCAAAGATGAGAATTTCTGTACGTGTAGAGCTGTGTGAACCTCTTGTATCTCTTAGTGCTGACAGCATTGCGTACTACCTGGGTAACTATGAATGCTGCAACCTATAGTATGGGTAACTGAAATGGCTTTGCCAGAAATAGCTTTTTCCAGATGTTTTGGATGAGCTGAAGCTTTCTTATCTCTCAGAGGGTACGTACTCTTTCTAACAACACAGTGAAGGGAGTAATTTGAGATGAATGCAGAGAGGACAAAAGACTAGGCAGACAGAAGTGTAGGCTGGGACCAGCAGCTAAGTGATCCTTAAGCAGGGAGAGAGAGGATCTGACTGGGAATAGGGAAGACAGGTGGGCTGGGACTAGCTGGTGAGCAGTTTTTGAGAGAAGGTAGACCAGGAAGTTATGACACAAGACAGCAGAGACTGAGGAGTTGAAGAGAATGAGTATGAATAATGTATTGGTAAACTATGAAATGGGAGTCCCAATGCTGGAGATGAGCACAGTGAGATTAGGAAAGAGCTGGTGTGTTGCCAGAGAACAGGACAGACTGGGCAAGGATCCTAGAGGCAGACAAACTGGCTGCCAGTACGGAGAGAACCCGGATGGGATAACTCTGGCTGGGAACAGGATACGATTGTGTAAATAGAGAAAATGGGATGAAGTGACAGAAATAAGGTAGGGCTGGGTCTGGGATGGGGGCAGAGAAGAGGCAGGTTGTGTAGGAATTACAGATCAAATACAGGGGAACACAAATAACCTTTCCTGTAGTGTACTGCCATGTAGAGTGTGGAATGGGACTCAAAGTTCAGGAGTGTTGCCGTTCTGCTGCTGTTTGCAAAGTGTAAATGAAGTCCACTAGAAGTACCCATCTGTTACCTGCTGAAGTATGATACTCTGTTGGCCAAGTTGCTTGGCCAGCTGCCGTGCTAGCCGTGGCTGTAAAAGTGCCAACTCTTGTGAGCTGTGTGTAGCAATACGATAGGCTATGTTTCTGTAGTTACTTTTATGCTTTTTTGAATCTAGGGAATTGATTATAACCTAAGGAAGCAACATTGAATCTCCAAAATCAAGCATTCAAAGGCTAGAAAATCCTACAAATGAGTATCTTGCACTCCAGCAAAGTACAGGTTATTTCTTTGAAGAGCCACAGCTCTATTCAGTGTTAAGGATGTAGCTGCTCTGGGTAGGAATCGTGGTGGTGCGGTGCAGTGCATGCACCACCATTTGTTGCATCTGTGCTGCCTTCTTTGCTGCAGTGGTTGTTTTCACGGCAGGGAATTCAAGAAAGACAGAGGTTTCATGGTCAATACAATTGAATGCTTTTCCAGAGACCATCCTTTCTTACTGTCTCTGGTACTGTTCTTGAAGGATACTGTACAAACCACTTCAACCACTATTTTTTGGTGGGAATTGTAATTGCTTATTCTATATTTCTGATAATCAAAGTAAAACTCTGGGGTTTGATTTGTAGAACTATGGAGTATTCACAGCTTTATCTGTTCTGAGTGGAAAGCGTGCTTTGAAGATGAACTGTTTCGTAAAGCTAAGTATGTTGAAAAGGAGGTGCTTAAATTGGTGGCAGAATTAATTAACACTTTTGATCTTAATTCTTTGCCCCCATTCTAATCTGTAAAATGGGGATATTACTACCTCATCATTTCCAAGGCCATTTGTGGAGATGAGCTTCACAAAGTTTATTTTATTAATTTGATATTCCAACGATGCATACCAGGAGGCTGTACCCTGAAACTTATATTTAATAAAAGGTTCTGAATAGTGCATAATAAGTAAAGCCTAGAGACGTTTTCAAACTGCTCATTAGCTGAGTGTCATGAGTGAATGAGAAAAGGGTCTTGTGACATAAAGAAAGAAAACAGAACTGAAAACTGTGCGCACACACACTCTCAAAGGGGAGAAATTATGGTGGCTTTAATTCTGAGATTTTTTTTATATGTATATTTACGTTCAAATACTTGAAATCATGATCATGGAAAAAGTATTTTAAAAGTAGTCTTTTGTGCATGATTGTTTTCATGATACTGATTTATCATGATCTATAAATGCAAATTTTAAAATGTGGAATCTGGTTCTTTTGGCTTTCAGCAATACGTGTGTCTCTCTTGTGCTTTTTTCTTTCTTTTTTTTTTTTTCCCCATGACTGGTAGATTTAATTTAAAGAACAAAAAAACCCCACTACCCATGCTCCCCCCACCCCCTGCCCAATGCCAAATCTTCTGACTTGTAGTCTTTTTGTTTAGCATACGTTTTTGTTTTATAATATAGAACAGTTTGGCACCTTGCTGAAGCTATGCAATTGATAAATATTAAAAGCTTCAAAATATTTTTTTCTCAGTGTTTTTCAAATTCTGTATCATCTTTACTCTTAGCTTTTGTTGTATATTCATTTTTTAAAAGACTTACAAAAGATAGAGTGCAGCTTGAAGAAATGTAATAAGTTAGGCTACTGTAACACTGTATGTGCTAATTACAGATCAAAGCTAAATTATTTTTATGTGCCTTTTCCTAAAGGAGCAACTTGGGGCTTTGAACCAGTCAGGCTAATTTTTGCCGCTATCCTTTTTTAAAACTAGTAAAAATGTTTTTCTTAAGCTACACTCCCCCAATTAAAAAATAGCCCATTCTTATTCAACTTTGCATGTATATGCTAGCTATGGAGCGGGTAAAAAAGAGGAGCTGAGTGTTCTCAGGGGAAATAGCTATTCTGTGGATGGAGCTGTGAAATTCTAAAAGAAAAGGCAAAGGCATAGAACCCTGCCAAGGCAGGAGAGCTAGTTCTGGTAAGCTTTTGCTCCCCATACACGTGTGTTATTGGGGTGCCTGACAGGTGCTCAGTTCTGCCCTTTGCTCTCAACCGCAGATAACCAGAACGAGAGCAGCGGCAGCAGTTTACCATGTGCAAGTTACGTATATGTGCTGGCGGAAGGAAAGCTGACTGGTCCTGTGGTTTGTAACCAGTGGGGTAATTGGCCTGGGTAATTGCCAGGCAGCCTTGTTAGTTTTTCTGTGAATCGGCCATTGTCTGTGTCTGCCACTGGAACAATAAGAGTAAGCGGGCAGATTTTCTGCTAAAGTAATTAGACTATCAACACTGTTTTGTCTTGTGGACGGTCCCCTTCACAGACATCAAACCTGAAGCTATTGTGTAAGCCCACTGGCTGTCCTTGCAGGGAGAGCAATGGTGTCAGTCAGCTATGAAAAGTTAACTTGATGTTAAACTTCATTTAACTATTGCACGGGCTCTCCAGACAGCTCTAACCTGGGGTAGAAATGCTTGGGGTATTTCATCTCCACCTTTACTCACTGGTGCTAGATTTTATCTGGCTCTGTGAACCTTTAAAGAGCAGGGAAAATGGAAAGATTTTATTAAATTATAATTCTGGATGCTTTTCTTGTTTGAAATGCCCTGCAAACAATATTTGGAGATTATTTTTAGTTTTTCACACAGTTGTGTCTGAAAAATTTGCTGTGTCAGTGTTTGTGCTATATTAATAACTTGTTGAGGATGAAGAGAGAAGATTTCAAATTTGTCTGCCTTTTTGTAGTAAAAAGAAAAAAAAAAAGTTAGGATGGTAGCCTCTGTATTTACTGTGTCATGCTATTGCTTTTTATTAGGAAGTGGAGTTAATGATTCAAGCACGAGTTTCACCTCTTCATGCTGTACCAGTTTTCCCAAGGGGATTTATTGGAGAGAGCTGCATGTAGACAAATGCTGTTGAATTTAAACATGTGGCTGTGTGTTTTAAGAAGCCCCGCTCAGCGGTAACAGCAGAGACAATGAAAATGATGCAGTATTGGAAATGTTATTTTAGTGGCTCTGCAAGTCTGATTTCAATAGATGATCTTTATTTCTGAAAACTGTGTTCTTGCTTTTTTGCATGAGCGAAGAAGTTAAGTGGAACAGAGTGAGTGTAGGTGGACTACTCAATAAGGAAAAATGAAATGAGTCCTTGCAAAGGCAGTTGGAGATATATAGATAGATAGATATATAAAGTGACTTTGTTCAGAGCTTTCTAAGGGATCTGAGTTTAACCAGGAGTGTTATGAATGGTCTGATTAATAGATTATTAGCATGAAAGAAAATGTAGTAAAAATGGAAAATACGCCAATTTTGAGTTGCGTTTTTCTTACAAGGCTTTCTCTTTCTTGTAAGTAGATGTCTTTGTTTTGATTGTGTGTGGAAGAAGATTGTGTTTGAGAAGATGTTTCTATCTCAATTCTGTGGTGTGCGTGTGGTGGGTTCTTTAGTTAGTTAGTTAGTTTTTAGGAAAGACCATAGTTCCATTCTACTAATTTGGCCTTCTGGTGCTAGTAGGCACTTCTATTAGTACAGCTATTTTGTTTATTAGTTTTTGTACTGCCTTAGTCTTTTGTTGCTATTGATTAAGTAAAGTTACTATATTGCTAATGGAGGAAGATTAATTTTTTTTAAAATGCATTTTTTTGTGGATTCTGAAAGGGAAAAAATAAATGTATGGCATCTTCAGTAACTGGAGATGTAAGCAACTGTAAAGAAAAGTTGGAAAAAGAAGCAGATAAATTTTTATTTATTTATCATTAGTCACTATTGTCCAAGTACTTGTTACTTTCTGTATGTTCAGTTGGTAGGTGCCAAGTAGTTTGGGGTTTCTTTGTATTTGTTTGATTTTTACAACCAGGAGACAGCTGTCACTCTTTAAATGTATGCAGATGTGATCACCTTGTGATCAAATTGCATGAATGGTTCAAGATGTGGTGGAAAGTTATATTTTTGTTCTGCATAGAAAGCAAGGAAAAATGGCAGCAAACGTACTGTGATTTAAAGAGATGGGCAGCTGAATTAATGAATGAGCAGAGCCAGACAAAACTCCTGGGACACGGCTTTCCTACTGGAATTATATAGCCTTTTAAATAGAAAGTTAAGACTTACGTAGAAACTTCAATTCTATATACATGAGTCTCTGATATTTACTCCAAAATGCAGAGATGTTGAGGTCCATCTTCACTGGTCTTTCTTTTTGACCCTGCATGCCTTTGGCAGCTTGGGTTTGTCTGTGTTGTATTCACAGAGTGAGAAGTCTTGCTTGTGTTTCTGTAATTTCCTATTACAGCTGCCTGACCTCCTCTTTCCTCTCTCTGTTCTTTCTGTTAGTCTATATTAAAAAAGACTCCCAAAGAAACACAGGCAGAAGTGGCCAAGAACTTCATTATGTGCAACTTAGAAGTTCCGTGTAATAATCCTTTCTGCATCACTTTCCTCTTGATGAAGTTCAGATTTCTTCCCACAAGTATCTGGTTGTTGAATCACTGTGTTCTGATAAGTCTATGCAATAAAATACAAAAATATTAAAGGGTTTTTTTTATAAGCCAGAAGTGAAGTCATGAGAACAGACAGATGCGATCAAGATCCTCATCAAAACATGTAAAAAAGGAAAGGGAATCTATTCAAAGCAAGGAAATTATTATTCTCATTTTACTTTTTCCCCAATCCTCTCTTTCAGAAGGCAACTCTAGCCTAGAGCATGCACAGTGAAAAATCCCAGTATATGTTCTTGTGGGGTCATTTGACAGTTTCACAGACTTTTTTTTTTAAATAATGACTGTGCAAAATTTAGATGATCAGTTTATCATCTCTCTGCAAGAGATGTTCATAAACCTCTTGCTTTTTATAGTCCAGTTTGCTTCTTAAACACTCACTGGTTTTTTAATCTCTATTTATTCCTATTTTTTTCATATTCAGTGACGTCTAAACCAGGCTAAGTCACACCTTAAAATCCTCTGAGACACTAACATCAGAACTGAATGCTAATTTTTTTCCAAGCATGGTTACTGAGACGTAGGCAGTCATATCTGAAATCTCCAATTGTATTGAAATCATCTATGCTCGCTGTTCTTTACTCATCTGCAGGAAATCCTTAGTTTTCTTCTAAAAGCCATAGTCTTGCGTATTTCCTTTAAGAGTATTCTCTGAACTGTGCTTGTTAAGCCTGGGTAAGACAATCTGCTAATTGCTGTCACTTTTGGTTTTGGAATTTGACCTTTAAAGCATCATCTTTAGAAAGTCAGTATAATATAGTTCCATGCTTTTACATTGACTTTAAACTACTTTAAACTTTTTTCCCCATCTACCTTTTTTTTTTTTTTTTAATGTCTCCAAGAAGCTGAATGGCATATGCTGTTTATCTGGAGGGCAGCTATATTTAACTTTACTAGGATGGAAACATTTGGAGACTATTTAGTTTTTTGTTTAGTAATTCATGAGAGAGAACCAGGGGAGTTCCATTTTCCCGTAACGAAACTGCTCAGTCATTCTGTGAAAAGGGACAAAAAGACAAACTGGTGATACAACCTGCCTACTTCAAAGCTCTTTATGACATTTGAATAGCAAATTTATGACCACACAAACTTCCAGTTGCATTAAGTGGTTGAATTGCAGTTTTATCTGTGCTGACGCTGTGAAAACTCTTCCAAGTATTTTTTTTGTGATTCTGTTCTCAAAGGCAGTGATGGAAATTTCATGGGATATGGCTTTTGAAACAAATAATTCTTGCTGGGAGACAGTCTGCTGCCTGAGCATGCCTGGTATTCTCTCTTTACCTGATAAAACAGTAGCTTGCAGCACTGCCCAAATTTTCAATGCATATATACAAGCAGTTCCCTTTTTGCCTAGTTTTAACTGTTGAGGCTGATCTTTCACCTCAAAGAGGATTATTTTGTGGGTTTGTTGTTTTTTTTTTTTTTTTTAAGTGTCATACCCTAGAAGGTCTGTGGTCTGAGGGGACATCAGGACTGTCCTTTGAGCCTCAGACACGTGGAAGAAGCAGAACAGTAAAATGTTGAAAATGGGAGTACTTTAGAAAGCTGTATGTCAGGCTCTATTCCTTTAAGGTCAAATTTGGGCAGGTAATAGCAACTTGTATACAATGGGAGATAACTGTATTAAGGTAACTTGATTATGTGGACTTTAGGATGCTCAAGACTACAGCACTAGGCTGTGAATTAGTTTCAGGATGAACTGTTTGCGGTGCAACTAAGCTCTGCTACAATACAGGTTAAAAATTGTTGGTTTGGCATCATGTCCTCTGCATTTTGGCTTCCCTATAGGAAGGGAGGCAAACCCCACAACCATTAGAAGTGCATTTTGCATTGTGGACTATTTTAAAATGGAGAAGAGAGAAAAGGATCCTGCTTTGAATACAGTTAATATGTGCTATATGATTTAATTATGCTGTTCAGCATAAAATGTTTGCCCATGTTTTCCATCAACTTATATTACTTGTTAGAAAGTAAGGTTCTAAACAGGAATGGGATTACTTTTCCTTATTGACTCTTCTCAGAATTAACGCTGCCTGCTGGACTGTTTCTGAGAAACATACAACTTATTTCAATAGCTAGTTTTGCAAAATCAATCTTTTTTTGTAGTGGAGGCTTTTCATCACTGTTTAGGCTATTGGTGGACAACAGCCCAAGAAAACATAGAGAATATGTATTTTGGTAGAAGAAGATAGTGTAATTAATTACTACAGAAAGTAATGTTCAGTGAGTTTATTTTAAAGGTATTTGATTATTTTTAAACCTATGCAAGTGAAAATCTTGTCTTATTTCTTTGTTTAGTTTAAATGTTGTTAGTAAATCTAGAAGCTCTCTTTTGCATTCCTCTTTAGATGGATACATTCTACAGGGTTAATGATGTTATTGATCCTTTCAGGATGAGAAATTATTATCATGCAAAATGATTAATGCCTTCAGTAGAATAGGATTACGTTTTAAAAACTGCTGTTGTACTGCATGCTTGCGCTCTAAGAACTGAAGCTGATTTTGCAGTGTACAATGAGCTACAGTGTTATAGATGGCAAATTAATAAAATGTTAAAAGAATACTTGTACATAAATATTTTGAAAGTCCACTGATGTACTTTAAGTACATTGGAATGGAAGTCTGTAATGGAAAATCTTCCCATTTCAGACATTTTGTGAATGGCCTTTCATCACTGCTTGTGCTTCGATTTGAGTTAAAAAAATAATAATTCAGAATGTTTAAATAAAGTACCTAGTTATAATTATGATAATTTCAGAATGCGTTTTAAATCAAGGAACTCTGCTTTCATGTGCACATACTTACATGTATTGTGTATTTGTTTTTAAATGAAAAGAAACCTGGTCTCCATCTTCCTGTTGACATCAAACAATCCTCTGATATGCAAATCCAGCTATGGGGAGAACAGATACACAGGGTTTGTTTGGATTCAGTCCAAGACTGAGAGAAAATTATATTTAAAGAAGTAATTTATATGCTTTGCTTCATTTAAATGAAAATGCGTTTTGAAATAATCCCTATACTAAAAACATTTTGGTGAAATGTTATGATCCTTTGTATGACTGATGTATTTTGCTATAGCTAGTTTAAAAACATCTTTCTCATACTCCTGCATGTCTCTGTAATGTGTAGGTGCAGCTGTCAACTTCTTAGTGGCACGTTTTAACATAATGTATTAAAATATTTTTATTTTTTGAGAGTAATAAATGTTTGTTATATGAACTTTCTGAAGGTGTGCATGAGTGTGAAGAGTGTGTGTACACATGCTATTAAAATACATCTATGTACTTTGCTTTCCATCTAAAATTTTGCTAGTATTAATGTTGTACATGTAGTTTCTTCGTGTGTTTAACTTTAAAATCTGCCAAAATACGAATTCTTTACAAAGAAAGACTAAACAAGCAATGATTTTTTTCAGTCTTCTTACCTTTAGCTGTAAAATTTATGATGATCAAACTTTCACGTTTTAGCATTGGCTGACTTCCAGGTTTTCAGTATGTGTTTTTGGAGGACAGTGTTATTCCAGTGCCTGAATATAATATTTGAAGATGTGTGTAGCAGAGCATAATTATGTTTCACGTAAGCTTTAACAGGCCATTGAACTGTTACCAGTGATTGGTAAGCGTTGTTTATACAGGATGGAAAATATTTGAACAGGAGTTAATCACTATGAAATTTTCAGAAATCACAGTTCCTTTAGTCTCCTTTTATGTATTGCTGAAGTTTCTAAAACTGTTCTGATCAACTTTTCTTACATGTTCTTTGTTTACGATTGTGTGTTGCTACTACTTTTTTTCTTCTGTTTAGAAAATGAGGATATGGCAATCAATGTTGGTGTAAAGAATTATTTTGTTCAGGAAGTTCTGTGGCACATACCTTTGTATCTGACCTTTATTTGTTCTGTGGCCACTTACTCTATGCTACGCTATTCTGACCACATTAATCTTGCATTGAGGATTGCTAAATACCATGTAAATCTTTTTCTTGGATAGCAGTTTTATTTCATTAATGTCATTTGTGGCTCTATGTGTTGTCTGACTTAAACACATACATTGATGGTACGTGAATTAATATTAAAGGGAAAAGCTTTCTGTGTCAAGAAATTCATTAGGTTGTGAGCCTCTTGTGTTTGGTTTTTAAATAAAGGATTGCCTATCTTTTTTCAGTCATTTTATGCAAGTCTTAAATTTTAATGTTCAGTGTCCATCCTTTTTTCTTTAAGCATTTTAAGAAACAGAAGAGGTTGATTCCCGAAAGAACAGTTTGGAAGTACTTTGTTCAGCTTTGCAGTGCCTTGGAACATATGCATTCTCGTCGTGTTATGCATAGAGGTAATATAGGACCAAAGATGATTTGTCTTTACTAAACCTTTTATTATATGAGACTTAAGCTGGTTCAGTGACAATGACACCAAATAACGTCGTAATTGGAATCGATTTTGACATCTGACACAATATGTTTCTGTAATGTTTTATAAGTAATGGAAAAGTGTGACAGAAGTTCATAGTTGTACATTTGTTGTAGTAGGTATTTGTTTGCAGCTATGGGTTGTGATACCAAGCTTTCAAAATAAGTGATAGTTCTGTAAGTGATGGAGACCATGCCCCTTTTTGCTTGCTCGATTAATTTTGCTGGTTCTTATTTTCTGTCCTGTTGTTATTCTTCTATATTTGCCCATTACATCTCCCAGGTATTGTTACCTGCATTCTTGCACAGCTATCCATCCATTCTTTTCACCTCTTGCACCCTTTTTTCTTACAAAAGTATTTGCCTCCTTCCATGCCTTCTGGTGATGTATAGGTCCTTCTCCCACTCCCTTATCTATTGGATTATGTGCAGCCTTGAGCATTTTCTCGCCTTCTCTGCCCCTCTCCGCTATTTCCAGTCTCTGTGTCAAGTACTGTGTCCCAACAGCCCTTGTAGTTGCCAGCTATCCCTGTCAGGTACTAAATCTCTCTTACCCATTTTAAACCTCTGTACTGCTGTCTCCTCCATATGTTGTCTTCATTTTACCTTGTAACTCTGAGTCAAAGAAAACAGATTGTAGTATAGCTGCTTCTCAGATGTACAATTTTTTTTGCCTTGGAAATCCCTCTGGCTATGAGTTGCAAGTTGTATATGGGCTGTCTCTCTGGGTTCAGGTGAAATTACATGTCTTAGGTTGGTGGCTTCCTTCTGCTGGGAAGAAAGCAGAAGTCCCTCGATCTCTGAGCTTTATCATTTGTGGCTAGGGTGTCACACCTTTCAACAGATCATCTTAGATGACCCCTGTACCTACAAATATCTTTCTCATGTGATTCTCCTTTTTTTTTTTTCTTTTATGCCTTTGTACAGATATCTGAGTGGAAATTATACAAAGAGAAGCACATAAAATTATAGATTCTTTCCATAGGGTATAGGTATCATCCTTTAATGCTTTTGTGACCAAACTAGCTCATTTCATTATATTTTAGCTCAAAACCAGAATGAGTTTAAATTCCTTAAACTGAAATACTACCTTCAAAGCTTCTGGCAAACCTGTGGCAAATCTAACAATTCCATGGTTACACACCAAAACCAATGACAATTGAAGCTATTTTTAAGTTGAGCTGATACCCGTGTTGGATTGTTACACAAAGGGTGATCCAAACTCTTGAAAACTAGGTCAGATAGCAGCATCACATAATTGCTTCTGTATTCCTCTCTAAAGCTCATGGTTTTGCAACTTTTTATTTGAAACCTGAAAATGCTGGTATTTGAAGGGTTATTAACCATTCCTTTTACTGTACCCATATCTTACACAAACTATAATCCCCTCTTACCAAAGTTAAGTGATTTTCTTTAAGTTTAGAGCCACAGTGCATTGCTCTTGAGCTGAGTAAGAGCTAAGCACACTTGCCAAACAAATATCAGGTCAGTTTATTTAGAAGACTAACAGGATAGGTACCTTGTTAAAAATCATAAAATAAAAATCTTTGCTGTTGTCTCTAAAGGATTGGATTAAAACTTAAACTGAATATTACTTGTGAAAAATAACTGTCTGGGGTATACATCATTATTTTTCTTTGTTTCTACTTGATTAGCCCAATTCCATTGACGAGTTCAAATAACCATTCTCCTGAGTAAAACTTGCTTCTTTTTTTAATGCCTGCTATTAAAGAGAATCACTTACCTATTTCAAATAAATAACATCATGCCACTGTGGGTAATCTGATCAGCAAAAGTGATGGAAAATATGTTTTACAGTTCTTGAAACGTTTTTGGTCTGTTACTTAAGACGTAATGAGAGGTTTTCTAGTTCTATTGCAAGTCCTTATATACATATAAGGACTTATATATAAGCTTATATATAAGTCCTTATATATAAGTCCATAAGCTTATATATAAGCTTATGTATATATAAGCTTATATACAGTAGTAACGAACTCCCTGTATATGCTTCTTTGGGTGTGGGGTGGGTATTGGGGGTGTTTTGTTTTGGTTTTTGTTGTTGTTGGTTTGCTTGGTGGGTTTTTTTTTTAATACTTTCCACGGCTTTTAATTTTTTGCTTGAGTGATGTTTGTACTTTTAAAATAGTTAATTTAAAATTCTGACTTGCTTTTTCTGAACAGCACACTCAAATTTTGTTAATATTAGCTGTAAGTGAAAACCTCTTTCAGTCTATTATTAATAGAGCAGTAGCTTTTCTTGCAACCTCATTGTGACTTTTAAATTTCTTTTTTTTTTTTTTTTTTTTTTTTTCCCCCAGAAATAAATCCAGCTAATGTGTTCATTACAGCTACAGGGGTAGTAAAGCTTGGAGACCTTGGACTTGGTCGGTTTTTCAGCTCCAAAACCACAGCTGCACATTCTTTAGGTAAGCTTTCTCTGACGTACAGGTAGTGGGGAGGTGGATTTTTTTTACATGGTGGAAATACTGTGCTCACTTATGAGGTGGAAGAAAAGGATTAGGTCCAGCTAAAGCTTTTCTGAAATAATAGTAATAAAAAAAGGTCAGCACCGTGGGCAAATACAGAAAAGCTGTGACACTGAGGTGTCACTTTCAGCAGTACAGCTAGTAAGTTTTGTTTTGTTTTTCCGTTCTCCTTTGTTTGAATCATTTAATGTACATTCCTGGCTCAAAACAAATCTTCATGACAGTAGTGTCTTCTAGAAATGCTAGGAAAAATAAGATTAGTAATATGGGTGCATTTTTTAAAATTCATATGAATTTTAATCAGTGTTAGAAAGAATCTAGTAATTGTGTGTGCCTGTATGGGTAGCATTGGCAACATGTTGGTTATATGCTTTAAAAGGGCTAACAGAGGAGCTTCCCTGTTTTAAGGTGGAGTTTCTCAATATAAGCTAAATAAGTCAAGGAGAGATTAGAATTAGGCTTTGTGGACCATGAAGACTTTAAAAACAAAACAAATATACAAAAAAACCCCAAACAAACAACAAAAATCCCAGAAAATTTATTTTTATAAGAATAGAAAATAAATTTCTGAAATACCCACTTTATTCTTTGCTAGCACATAAAAAAAGGCATTGTATTATCTTTTTCAAACCAAAATTTTCATATAATTTGCATCTTTTAAGGAGCATGTGGAGACTAGGGTGATTAAGAAGCCTTTAAAGAAAAAAAAGAAAAAACTTCGCAGATATTTTAAGTGTAGGGAATGGACAAATGACAGGATCTAAGAGGATCTTTCTAAAAGAGAAAAGCCATGTAAACAGAGTAGCATCTGCTTTAAAGAGAAATATAAGAATTAGTCTTTATAGTATGGTTATGTATTTTTTTCTTTTTTTTTAGTTAAGAAAAAAATTTCTTTTCCCTCGCTGAAGTGGCTATGTTTAGTGGTTGCTGAATTCAAGCCTGTTCACTGACTGCAAAAGGTGTGAAATGAACTTTTAGACCCCTCAAGAGCAGGGCCATTGGTGGCAGCGTGCAGAATTGTCTCTTCTTCCTTGTAAATGGTATTAAGGCAGGCAGAGCACCTCACTGGTACTTGAATACAGATAGGTAAAATCAATTCAAATGCTGCTCAGTGAGAAATTTTAACAAGTGACAGTGACAATTCTGTAATTAGGCATTTGGCTATTTTCATATGTTTGCCGAGTGCGTGATAAGGAAGACAGTATCTAAGAAAGCCAAGAATTGTTAAGTAATACTTATAATCCCTATCTTAGGGCCATGGGAGGACACACAAAGAACTGTGTTTGCTCAGATGCTGATGTTTTTACTTAGACTATGAAATATCAGTCGTCTCGGATTAAAATATGCCATATTTATCATCACCTCTTAATTTAACTTTATTCAGATAGTCCCAGTTATCAGTACAGTTGGAAAAGAAGAGAAGATTGATGTTCATCATGTTTGTACCACATATGAGGTGTGGGCGATACTTGTGTTAACAGCTGGAAAAAAAACTATTTTAGAAAGGGAATTCTTGATACAACCCGTACCGTCCTGTCTTCCAGAAAGCTTTTGGTCACTCTTTTGCACCTTCCTCTCTTTATCATTTTTGGTGCATACTCATACTGGTGAAGTCATGAGTAACTGCTGAGGTCTTAATAGGACTGAGGTGAAACTCCAGACACAGATGTGCGATCTTGCATTAATAAAAAAGAGAGGGAAAGAGAGACAGAGGAGAAGCAGTGAGACCAGACTGGAAATGTGCTTGGGTTTCACTTCGAAGTTCAGATATAACCGTAAAGATCTGATACTAGTTCATGGCATAGCGCTGCTGTTCGTGCTGCCATTGGAGCCCAGTTGCCATCTCTGGCAACACTGTGGAGATCTTATTTGTCGTAGGTGGGTCCTGCTACTGCCTGCGAATGGAAGAAGGATGCAAACGAGCAGTGTGAAGTGGGAGCTGCTCCTGGACCGTATTTGCAGGAAGCTGTAAATCCTAATCTGTGGGTGGGAGCACATGAAGAAGGCAAAAGTCAGTTGTGAGGGTGGGAGAGCTACACTCGTGTTCTGAGGCAGAAGTCAGGAAGTTAAAAGAGGAATAAACTGCTTCAACCCTGGGTTATTTTGGTTCATTGCAGGGGAATTGTTGCAAAGGGACTGAAGACTGAGATAGAGTTAAAAACAGTGTAAAACCCCCAAGCCCTTTAAAGCTCATCTCTTAGAAATACAGGAGTCATCCAGAGAGCAGGGGTACGGGGATGGAAGCTTTGTTTCTAATTTTGTGTTCTGTGTCTTGGTAGAGGAGCTGTTATTTTTTATTTTCTTTCCCCCATCTCCTCTTCTTCCATTTCCTTCTTAATTATGACCTAATGTCAGATTTCAGCCTAGGAAAAAGGTTTTGTTCAGGTATTAACTTAGGCTACAGTGGAGACAGTGACACTCTGATTTATCATGTCACTAGCAGAGACCACTTTTAAAAGTTAATTTGCCATGCAGTTTCTGATGCTGCTTTTCCTGAAATTTCTTTCAAAGTTGTATCTTTTTATGATTTGTAAACCTTTGGTGCACAATACCCAGTGAATTACAAACGTATTATGTGTAGCAATTTATACTTGTTTTCAGACTTTATAAAAATTTCAGTAGCAAACTAGATTCAGGCTTTCAGAGATAAAGAAATGTGGTAAAATTTTCATTAGCTACAGCTTCTAACTGCTAATTATGAATAATACTGATTTAATTAGAATACTTGCTGATGGTCCATTTGAAACAAATGAAAATACTGCACTGGACAGGGTTTGTTAATGTTCTTAACTCTTTCTATATACAGCCTTATCAAAACAGTAGAATTTTCTATTGTGGCGTGTGTGTACCTTTATGAAAATAGAAAATCCTTTTGCCAAAAATGCAAAGGAAAGAGAGGCATTTGGTATTGTTGATCTGAAACAAACTTGACAAAATTTCTTGATTTTAGAAGACTTTATATTAGAAAGGGGAAGATGATCCAAAAAAGGCTTCTTATTCGTTTCCCCATGACTGTGTGCGTTAGGGGGTTTATTTTTGTTGTTGTTTTTTAATGGCTGAATGCCAGGCCTTATGCTCTTTGATGAAATGGCAATTCTGAGGCCAGCCTATAGAAATGTGCATTATTTTTTTTTTAAATCTTTGTTAGCCATTCAGTGGATTTAAGGGGTAGTCCATATTTTAGTATTTCAATCACAAAAAAAAATAAATCACTTCATTTCTCTGGTGTGGTTGTGCTAGAGGGCTACATAGTATGCTGTCCAGGCAGACATTGCTGCCATGATGTGAATACCTTCTTGCAGGGCAAAGGAGCAGATCTGCAATATCCTTAAAATGCTTGAAAGCGAATGATCATCTGTATCGAATTCTGGTGTTTCTTCTGTGGTTTGACAACTTCTGTCATTTCCGTGGTACTCCTGTCCCTGGCACAGAGCTATGTTATGAGGGATTTGACTATAAACTCACGCAGGTTGTAGGGAATAAAATACCTTGTAAAAACGTGTGCAGATACTCTCCTTTCCTCTTACATATGGATCTCTAACCCAGCAGAGGGTGCTGGGGTGGTGGTATGCAGCACCGTTTTGCTGTGAAAAGAATAAGCTCCACTTTCATAATATCAACCAAACTGTTCTGAAAAGCTGCACCCTCAGTGTACAGGCAGGCTAGGGGGGAAATCTGCAGCTGATTCATTGCAGTCACCTAAGAAGCTGTATTAAAACAGCTGTTATTTTATGTTCAAAAACCTGAGATCTCACAGCAGTTTGAAAGCTGAAGGTAAATTATTGTGCTTTTACAATGCTACATTGTAAAATAACCCAAGATATTTATAGATTGATTTCTGCAGTTAGACTATTTGCATAATGTAGGCTACGTTGCAGAATTACTTTGGATAAGTGCAGTATTGTAGGTCCCATATCCATGGTTGAAGACAAGCCTATGACTTAGAAATCTCCTACACTTACATTAGAATAAATAAATACATAAACCCCCCCCAATTTATGGAGAATTTGTCGTGTCAGTGCTTGGTTACCCCCAATGTTCCATAACTGCAGCTTATTTGTAACTTAGTTTGTCTGTCTTCAGCATCAGCCATTCATCTTGTTAAGCACTTGGATGTTGTGTTGAACTCTGTGTTATAAAATTCCTGTGATCTCATGGACATTAAGTCATTCATAAACTGTATCTTTTGATTACTTCAATAAATTGGGCTTTTTTTTTTTTTTTTTAACTGAAGCCTTGTTTTGGAATTCCTTGAAAATCAGAAGAGTTACTGAAGTGATTTTAGTCCCCTTCCTGAACTTTGGATAGTTATGTGTTCCAATGCATGGAATGTCAGTAATAATCATATGGTCGTTTTAAAAACCGGTCTATTAAACACCTTCTGACTCAACCATTACATTCTTTTCTATTAGTAGTACTAACATTTAGCAGGCAGTTTTTTTCTCCCAGCTTAAAAATGCTTGATAGTACTTAGAGCTAGTTACTGTTTCATTCAACTCCTTGATGCATTGTTGGTTTCCAGGTGAACACTCTCTCCTCTCTAACTGCAGTGAGTAATGCAGGTAATAAGATGGACTGTTCATATCATAACTCCCTTCTTCATAGTATTTTCTTTGCCTCCGATCCTTCAGATGCAGCTTCCTGCCCCCTAATAACCACCGTTTCCATTATGTCCGTTGCCTCTCCCAATAGCAGAAAGCTCACATAAAGAAACAACACGTTCTGGATCTGCAGCATCTTTAAAGGGAGGGAGCTCCAGAGCAGCAGCAGATTCTGAGGAAGCAGTTTATTTGACCCAGGCCGTTTTCAAGGAGATTACCATTCAGACCTGCGGGTTATCAGAGATGTACAAATGCAGTGAACAGAATGCTGAAGTTACAGATTTTGTTCTTAAAAATGTAGGGATCCTAATGTATTATGTCTTTGTCTTGTATTACCCCACTTCTGTGTCTTCACATGAGTAAAGAAAGTCTCATGTCTTTATAGTATTGTGGTGATGTATTTCACTTAACAGAAAAAATAATGATCGAGGAAGGAAACACAACATATAATCACATCTGGTAGTAGCTTGCCAGCAGTACAGTACTACATACCGAGATTGCTTACAGTTTTAAAGGACCGTTGCAATGCCTTCAGTAGTTGCTGAACGTCAGAATAATGAATCTTTTGTGTCATGTTCCGTTAAAAACAGTTTACAAGTAGTAATGATGTCTAGATCTTCAGGTTGGTTTTGTAATACAATGACTAACATAACTGTAATTTCAGTTCCTTTTACTTGTTGGTCATCGGGGGCTTCAGGTTGTATTGCAGCTAAGGTGTTACACTAGGCTAAATGCTGTAAAATGATAGCATTTGTTCTTCCTTTTCACTATCATCAATCTTTCACAGTCATATCAGACCCCTAATGTATCAGCAGGCTTCCCAGAGCTACTGGTTAAAATTACCTTTGCTTTTGGTAAACTATGAACCTTCAAACCTCTGTTTTCAGCTGCCCCCTGTGGATTCTGCGAAGATTCTTTCTGGCACATTACTCACTGCCAGCTACTTGTGCGATGTCTCAGAGCAGCAAAGGCAGTGCTGCTGTAACCAGCTGAGAACCAGATTACTATTAAACTTATTTTTTTGTTGTTAGATGAATTCTGCCAACAAAGCATCAGAATATACTAAACCAGTGCATTCATTAATTGGTGCAAAATACAGCTATACAGCTGAAAGTTTTCAGAGGTGTCCAAGTTCACAACTGCTTGGAGTGAAAAGAAAGAAAGAAAGAAAAAAAAAAAAAGAAGAAATACTCAGGAGGGAAGTACAACAGTAAGAGTAATAAAAATATGAAAGCCATGTCATGCCAAATGTTGTTAAATTACGGTTTCCAATTTTAAGTTAGTTGTCATTAAATACCCATTAAACTATTGCTGTTGATACATTGGAATAACAGAGTTGCTTCTGGATATTTTGGTAGCTATTTTGGTGTTGCAGGCCACCCATCTGCGTGCCTGTTCTCTCACAGAGAAAAGACCATCTCACTTGACCATTCCTTTGTTGTGGGTGTATACGAACATTCTGTGAGAGTAAATGTTTTTCACAGTACTCTGTCATTTTGAGTTGCCTTTCCCCAGCTTTTCTCTTTCTAAGCTCGTGATCTTTTGTAGTCTCAGTTCAGAGCTGCAGTGATTCCTCAGGGAGCCTGTGGGGAGAGGGACTGCAGCACCCTCCACTTTCCTGGGGCTGGAAGTCTCTCTTGAAATATTTAGGGGGCCACATCCATTGTAGGATGTAATATGGGACCTCTGTCCTTGCATATCTGTTAGAGAAGCATATTCTTACTTTTTGTTGGTTTGGAATATTGTTTTCAACTGATCTCCTTGACAAACAACATTGACATTGTGGGTTACCAGAAGCAGTGGCCTGACCTCCCTTCCTCCCTAAGAAAGTATGACGTAGTTTGAGATGTTAGCCTTTCTAAAGATAGGGCACATTGTCAAAGCAAAACTCTTAACTTTTGGAAATTATTAGAGAAAAATTATTAATCTGATTAATTATTAACCTGATTATTCAGATTTGGAATGAATTACGTATTCGCTATAGCTGTGTTTCCAGTATTCATACAGAGATGAATTCTGAATAGATGACCCTAATTCAGAAGTGCTGAAGTGACATGAGATCTTTGTGTTAAATAAAACAGTGTGAGGTTCATGCTCTGATTTTCATAGTTTGCAATGAGAGTGCTGATTTTAATCTCTGGCTGTGTTGCAAGATATTTTGTTTCAAAACAAGGTCAACTTGAATTGGCAGAATTCAGTTGGTTTTCATCATCAGGATTCGGTGTTTAAAAAAAAATTCCATACAAAATTGAGGTAAAAATCTACATAGATCTGTGATTCTTTTTGCTGTTAGACAGTCATTTTGCAGGGATATAGGAAGAAAGTTCAGAGACAATGCACCAAAATTGCCACTACCCTTATTTTTCATTACTTCTTTTTTTGTTGATTTGTCACATATGAACCCATCAGTCAGATACTTTTTTTTTTTTTAATGGCTTTTTTTTACAGAGCTGGAACATCTCTCAGAATTTCTCTCTTCCAAGTAGCTTGGAACACAGATGGGTAGGGTCTGGTTAAAATCAAGGGGAGAGATGTCCTGGAGTATCCAATGTAAATTTGCTCTGGGACAGTCGTAGTAAATGCTGCTTTTCAAGAGCAGACGTCTCCAGAGCCCACAGCTCTGAGGCAGGATTAAGCTAGGACAGCCACAGATTTGGGAGCTGAAAAGCCCTCACAGAGTCTAGTCCTGCAGCAGATGGCCGAGTCATGCGTAGGAACCTTGGCTTCTGCTGGGCTTGCAGGTTTTCCTACCTTCTTCTCTGGGATCCTGGATTTCAGGCTCAATTTTAGTTTCAGATATTCAAACTAAATTGTGTTTATTAGTTTCAAAAGCAGTTTTTTCAGATTTCTCTATTCTCAAAAGGAAGAACCGACAACTCATTTAAAAAATAAAATAAAATAAAATTCAAGCCATGGAGGAGAATTTGTAGCTGTTGTTATTTCCAGCCACAGTGATAACAGTTTGGAAAGGAGAAGAGATATATATGTGTGTGCATGTAGTATGTTCCCTTGGTTCTCTTCAGAAGAAAATAATTAATTTCGAGCTTCTTTAAAAGCAAAAATTAGAAGTATTCTACAACTGAATAAATCTGGTAATTAGATATCAGTAGTGAAAATAAAGCCACATTGAATGGAATAGATACCTAATTCCTGTGTATTTCTGTCAAACTGAAGTCATAAGAATGAATTGAAATTATATATGTAGCAAAATGAGAAATACAGAAGATGAAAAATGTTTTTTAGCCGGGAAGACTGTACTTTTAATACTATATAATAACAGAGTTTTTCATTCAAAAATACTTGTGTATTTATTGCAGTTGGTACACCCTATTATATGTCTCCAGAGAGAATACACGAAAATGGTTACAACTTCAAATCTGACATCTGGTCTCTAGGCTGTCTGCTGTATGAGGTAATACTGATATATATATATATATATACACACAATGAACTTAAGTGTTGTGTCTCCCACTCCCCAATGTATTAAGTACTGTTTTAGGATCTATTTCTGTATTTTTTGTTGTTTAGAAAAGGATGCAACATTGTGGAAAAGCTACTTTTCAGCTATTATATATCTGTCCTTAATATTAGCAATGAGAACTCTTACGTAACTTCAGCATATGAAATCCTTGTATTTGTGTGTTACTCAGGATTTGCCTTTTACTGGGCTTGCTACAAAGATTTTACAGCAATTTGTTGAAGATTGGGCATAACTGAAGAATTAATAAATGAATAATGGCAAGCACATGTAAAATTGTTCTAGGTGTTTTAATGGCTTATGCTGATTATATGATTTTGGTAATAAATACATTGAGAAATGGTAGGACTGACTTGAGTATGCAACTAACACTTTCCAAAACTGCAATATAGTTACTTTAATGCAAGTTTAATTTCTTTAAAATTATTTAAAACATTAATAAAACAATTAATGTTTTAATTATTATTTAATTAATAAAAGAAAGGTTACTGTGTACTTACTACTAGCTTGGATTAGCTTTCAAGGTAATGACTTCTGCTGCACAAACATACGTAATTTTTCTACTCTTTCTTCTTCAGTTGGGTAAACTATAATTATTGGTTAATTTCTGTATTAATATGGTCAAGATTGGTAGGTGACACATAATTTTAAATGATACTATGTTATGAGAAAATAAAGATATAGGGGAAATTGAGATAGAGGCGAATGAAGGTGTGAAGAGCAGGTAGCCTTCTAAGGCAACTACGTCTTCAAATTTTTTTGCATGTCATTTGTTGATCAAAAGACTAAACACTTGTGTTGAAGTATGGTGAAAAAAAAATATCTTTCCATCAGCAGTGGCAGAGAAGTCTTTATAGTCGTGTTCCAGATAAAAGCTAAAATACCCAACTCACTTTTTGTTTACCTGCAAGCCACCTGCCTCAGTGAACCAGCAGAACTCATTTAACACATACTCCTTAAACTAACAGGCACCTCCTGTTAGTTTAGCATTTTGTAAAAAACATTGTCAGCCTGTTAAAGTTGTATGCCACTACTAGGTGAATTGTCTCCAGTAATATTGGTTTGCTTTCGATCACTAGCATGTTGCTTTAAATATTAAAAGGGCAAATAGCTATAGTGCAGTTCTGCAGAGTTTACGGACCTGTGTATATCTGCTGCTTCTAAATCTTTGGGACAGTTCACAGGAATGAAGTCCTATACCTGACAGCGAGTATTTTGAAGTTTAAATGCCGAACTAAAACTTAATCCCATACTGGGATTCCTTAGTACTGACCGTGGCAACTGCCATCGGTTTCAGTGCTCCACTTCACACACTTGCGGGAGCAGGAGCCTAAGGATAATATAAAGGTAGATGAGGGGTTTTCAGTATTACTACTTCTTTTCTGCTCATTGGTTTTCTTGAGGATTTTTTTAAATCTGGAAACAAACAAATAAAACCTCTGAATAGCTAATTATTATATAAATTAAACATGTTTTAAGGTTAATTTTTCTTATATGTTATATGAAATAAAATTGTTGGATAGAAATCAATAGCACTTTTCTAAAAAAGAGGTTTTTTTGAACTTGTTGCTTTGATGCTGGCACAGTATATTAAACACCTATGTGAATATTAAGTTTTTCTTTGATCTGTTAAATAATTTCAAAATAGGTAAGTATCTTAATTCCATTGATTAACTCAGCATCTTTAAATACCATTCGTTTTCTCTATTTATTTTAGAAGTTTTACCAGAATGGTGTTTAAGTTGATACGATGTTGTGTTCATTTTTTTTTTCTTATTTTAAGAATAAAGTAATCATTTGGATACTTATTGTTAATATGTAGCAACTTCTTCCACTGTAATTTTTAATTTTTTTAGAGGTGCATTTATCCCATTTAGTTAATTCTACAACATACCAGATGTTTGTGGTTTGAGTTTTGGGGTTTTGGGGTTTTTTTTTTTTTGATCATTGAGATGTAATTTTGAAATTTTAGGTATCATAAAATTAAAATATATGCTTAGCATTTTTCTCTCTCGCTCTTTTTTTTTTTTTTTTTTTTTAATTTATTTGAAAGTGGTTACTTAAGGTTCTTCAAGACATGCATGGACTAATGCATGTTTTATTATCCGTGCAGTTTTGTGCTGGGTGTCTTTTTGTGACGTGTCTGTTGCCTGCATTTTAGCATGTTTATTATGTTGATTTCATGTTGGTATGTGCTTATATGTACTCTGGATTGTCTCCAGCTTAATTGGAGAAAGATGTGGCATGTTTATCACTTCTCAATAAATGCTTAATTGCTGCTAAACTCTTTTCAGTTATGTTTTAATTTAAGTTTGGGCTAATTTGCTCTAATCTATGTTGTTTTTAAAAATTATTATTTCTAAACTATATTACAGTCTATTATTCAATGCTAACTATGTGGCCAGTAAGATTTTTAAAAGTATTTTTTAAAGTCTGATTTTTTTTTAGAGCTCTGGGTATTTCTGAAACCTCAAAAACACTACCACTGGAGTTTTAATTGATATGCAACAAAGTAGACTTTACTAATTAAAATCAAGATGCTGTGCTTTTGCTACATGGACCTTTACATGGAAAAGTAGGTTTTACACATTTCCTTTTATTGTTCAGCGTAGCAATTGCATCCTTACAGGGTTGTAGGTTGGTGGCTTACAGTTCAAAAAAAAAAAAAAAAGGGAAAAAAAAAGAGAGAGAGAGAGCTGCCACCAGCCCCGAAGACAGACAGTGGGCTTTCGTCCCTCAGACACCCCCAGAATACTAATCAGGAAAGTCAGACCCTGGAGGTCAGGGAGCAAGTCAATCATTCTAGCGATCGTCTCAGTGTGGAGGATCAAATTAGCCTGAAAAATTCAGCTGCTGGGAGGAGAGGGCGAGCAGCTGTCAGGGGCAGCAGCGAGATGCACTAATGAACCAGATGAATAGTGCAAAAGCTTGAAAATAAAAACAGGACAGTTGACATTTTTCATCTGTCAAAGCAGGAGATGCATGAAAATATAGTATTCCTGTTTTAACTCCTTAGGGGACATTCAGAATTTTTTTAACACTCCGCAGCATTCAAACAAAAGTACCTTTTAATGAACACCTAGAGTACGAAAATGAGTATCTGTGCATTTATTTAGAATTTCTGCATGCGTATAGACCCTGCAGTTGATTTTTCTTTTTTTTTTTTTTTTCCTTTTCTTCTTTGGCCTTCAGCTTGCATTTTTAACATTCTTTTTAAGGTAAGAGATAATGTCATGTAAATCCAAAAATTAACATTATTTTGGTAATACAGAATTTTTGGGAGTTGTGTAGGAATGAAGTGTAGTATGGTATTTGTTTTGGGAGCTTTAAAATGATTTATTCTTACTTGAAGGTAATATGAAAAAAGTACCGAGTTATTTGAGAGTGGTTTTATCAGGTATAAACTAAATGTAAGAGAATTTTGGTAATTTTCTTCATGCATTTTCCCCCAGTGTTGTCGGTGCTAAGACGTGAAAGAGTTAAACTGCTATCTGGAAGACCACAAGACAGATGAGAGCCATTTTCAGCTTGTCCTGTCCCTGCTGAAGCTCACTGAGTAGCACAGCATGGACTAGCGTGTTTCACACACACTCTGCCTGTCTGGGGAATGTACACATTGTCCTTCCAAAATCAAACTTATTAGCACATGTAGAAAAGGGTGACTGACTTTGGGGCAGCACTGCACTCAAAGCAGCATTCGTGCTGCTGCGGTTCAAAGACTTAGAAGGCTTTGAACAGAACGGAAAGATTTTAAATGAATTTTTAAATTTGTAATCCTGCTAACCATAGCATTTGTTTCCACCTTAAGTGTCAAGTTGTAACACTTTCTGGAAATAAAACGTAGGTTTACTAATGCTGGTCTTAAGCTGATCATTTATTTAAGTGCTGTCCAACAGATATTCTTATTTAAGCATTACAATTGTAAAATATAGACAAGGGTGCCAGTTCTGCACTTCTGGTGACGTTTTGGGATTTTTTTTTTAAAGTGTTTTCAAATAACATCCTGAATTACAAAGTTTTTGGGTTTGGGTTTTTTTGGAAGTATAGACATTACCTTTAGTTTTCTTGCTTTAAATAAAAAAACTTTATCGAAGTCTATTAATAGCTATGGAAGGTTACAAAGTCTACTGCTGTTATCCAGCATTTTCACCATATGGTATCGCTTTAGATCAGGTAGTGTTTTCAAATAAGTGATGTGTTTTTTTCCAAAAGGTCTTCAGAGGAAAATTAAATTGTGGGGTTTGGTTTCTTTTTCTTGTCTCCCTCGTGGTGCAAGGACCCTCCATGCTCACAGATAAATCGGATACGACTCAATTTTTCTCATACTCTATTAATAAAACTTATGGTATACAATTCAAGTACTGCAATATAAGGATTGTGACAGGTACAATCGTACAACGTAGAATAAGTACACGCACTGGTTACAGTAATAGTTTTGGAACTTCTGTTTTAGGCATTGTGACACTTCTAAACGGGGAACTGAAAGTCGTTAAAAATCACTTTTCATTTGTTAGTATTACAGATCTTATGACAAAACAGGTTTACTTAAAAACACAAAAGAAAACTGTACATTTTCTTTAAACAGATGGCTGCACTGCAGAGTCCCTTTTATGGTGATAAAATGAACTTGTACTCCCTGTGCAAGAAGATAGAACAGTGTGACTACCCACCTCTCCCTTCAGATCACTATTCAGAGGAAGTAAGTAGTTTTCCTATTCATGGGCTAGATCCTCAGTTTATGTAAGCTGGCGCACTTCCAGGGAAGTAAATGAACTCGTGTGATTTTTATGTTATTTGCAGATTATGCCCATAAATGTTTGCTTGTTGAACTCACTCAACTGTTCCTGTCAAAACAAGTCTCTGATGTGGTTTTAGATTTTGGGGGATTAATGATGGAAACCTCATACCGTTAGCTTCTTAAGTTCGTTGAGCTTCCTTGCAAGTATGAGAAAATGCTTTCCCAGAATGCACAATGATATGTTCTGCATGCCAGAATGGGATTGAATCTTACACCTATAGTATACTTTTCTAAAAGCACAACTATACAAGTTTATGTTGCACAGTAAATTAGTGCACTAGCCTTGTTTCTCTAGGGGCTTGCATTAAAATAGATGTAATGTAACTCACTAGTAAAAATGAATTGTTTAGTTCCCATTTGTCTGCATTATAAAACTGCGATGTGCCATTCGATGCAATTGAACGGCAGTTCTTTTGTGAGAAAGAGTGGTTCTTGACAACACTAATAGTAAATTTCAGAGAAATACAGGCAAGCATAATATAATTGAATTTGAACAATACACTCCTGCGTATCGCAGCCGTGTTTGTTTTAAGCTGATAGGTAACAGTTCTTTACTGTCATTAATACATTTAAGGGGGGATACTTGCTTTTTTAAGCTCTAAAATGAAAAGAAACTAAATAAAATAAATTAAATATTTTTCATAGTGCGAGTAACAGAATGAAAAAATATAAATGTTTGCTTGTTAATGTTCTGAGATGCCAGTTTTGAAAGACTTTCCCACTTTGAAAAGAACGGGGCAAACTGATAGAAGCTGTAAACCAAAGAACACACATTAATAACTAATTCTAATTGAATTCAGCCTGCATGAATTAAAGATTACTTTGAAAACGCAAATAAACATGAGCACTGAAATACTTTTAATAAACATAAAGCATTGTGCAATATTGCTTATAGAGTAGGGGCTGTAATTCTGAACCTTACTTTTTTTTACATTTAAAGACAGTGATTGGACTATTAATAAAAGATTACTGCCCAGTATTTTGTTTTGTTTTGTATTTATAGTGTATTTATAATTTTTCCCCTTTTATAAAAAAAAAAAAGGGGGACTTAAAAAGATAATTCGGTGACCTTACAAAGGATGTAATTTATGCACTCTACCTCTTTGTGGGTTTTCCAATTAGTCATTTTACTTAGGCTGTTTTTAATTATTATTTATTGTAGACTATAAATATGGCAGTTCATATAACCAACTTCAGCACTGGAGGCCTGGAAATACAGTAGGGTGTGAACAATAATGCAAAATGATAGCAAGAATGTCAGGGGCCGTTCTTTGTTGTGTCATTCATGCTGTCTTCCTTTTTCTATGAAGCGCATGAATATTTCACATATCTGCATCCTCATCCTCTATTCTTCTTGACTAATTTTCAGACTGTCTGAATTTGCATTTCACATGGTAGCTGATTAGGAGATGCCGAGTGCAGCAGCGAAGCCTCAGCAGGCGGTTTCCATGGTGACCTTCAGCAGGGTTTTAATGATGATACCACTAGTGGTTCGTTGAAGTTGGCCTGCCTGCAGGGCTACTTCACTGCAGCTAAGTGTGAAGTTGGATATGCGGATTCCCAGCCAAGGGGCAAATATCAAAGTCTGGCCCAGATAGAAGGTCTTAGAGTTTGGATGGGGAAAGAGATTCCACCTTTTACTTACATCTGTATAGTTTCTGGTGTTGAAAATAGATGCAAAGCACAACACGTTACATTTTCTTTATTTCAAAGCAGACACGTACTTCTGCACCTTGGATAACACATAAGTTATTTAAAAACATAATGAGACAATCAGCTATGATAGGTATGAAAATAGTTACTTAAAAGACTGTAATGGCAACGTATTTTAATGTTCTGATATGAAGACTTGGGTCTTCGCTAAGGTACATGGAAAAATAGATATGTTAGTTATTGCACCAAAATATGCCTTTTTTTTTTTACTTGTATGAAAAAATATTGTGTTGGCATGAACTGTAAAAAAATAGAAACAAAAAAGCATTATCGTATTAGGATACTGTCCAAAGTGTTTCACCTGTACTGGACATTTAGACATCAAACCTTTAATCAGGTTGGAAGCACACTCAGTGAGCAGTAAAAATCAGGGATCACGTAACAGTAAAACCCACTTCATATTTTATAACAAAGAATTTTCTGAAAGAAAAACTTCGCTGAGTGTTGATCTCTGCATCCTCTGATATAGGAGTGTAAGCACTTTCATTAGAAAATACAAGACGTGCTTTTTAGAGAAGCTTTTTGTAAGTAAGTTTTAATGAGTTTTAAGATATAACAGTTTTTCTAAATTTTGAACTCTGTATAAGACTAACCTTTTAGTAATGTATCATATCCGTGTCATCAGAGAATAGTGTGACAGAAAGACGCACCTTAAGATAGATGGACAATTTCTTTTTAAAACCCTTGATTAGAATTCCTAATAGTCTAAGATGCATTTTCACAAACTGTTGCTTCAGCAGTAGGGTCACAAGCAAAATTTTCAAATGTTTAACAACTTTGGATATCTCAATTTTTGAATATTCCTAAAATCTTCTGGTATTCAGGGTGAGTACTCAGCATTGACTGAAAGCTGTTCTGCTTTAGGGAATTCAGAGCTGGGGCTCCCTTGCCACCCCCAGTCAATACTCTTAAAATCCTGTCAGCCGATATTAGTATTACGTTGCTTTCATGACAGGTGAAGTTTTTCAATCTTCCCTTTGATAGAGGTGCACTACTTCTAAAGTCCATAGCCAACCTCCCACCCAGATGTGAAGGCTGAATGAGCCAACAGGTCTAGAATGGCAGTGTTAGTTGCCAGCAGAAGGGCTTGAGAAGAACACTGAGAAAGGACTTCAAGAGGTCTCCTTTTCGGAGTAAGAAGAGTTTGTGGATTTTCTTTCCCCTCCAAAATTTCCTATATGAAAATTTCTGTTTTTCAGCTGGCTATCAATGCAAAGTATTCACCTGTCATAGTTCTGTCTTCCTCCCCCATCCTCCTGACTTGAGTGATAATTATTTATTTCATAGCTGAAAAACCTGTTAAAGTTAAAGAAAGTGTGTCCCACTGCTCCGATGTCAGGCTAAGCTCCAGGCTAAAGACAGTCATTGGGCGAAGTGCACAGAGGAGGTTAAGAACAATAAGCAGCCGAAGAAGTTTACAGCTTGGGGATGCAACAGGAGGTCCCTCCAGCTCAGTCATAAGTCTGCTCTGCCTGTTGGCCAGTCTGTGCCAGATAATAAAAAAATTACTCTAACGATAGTCTGACTTTAGAATCCCAGTGCTTCTTCCCAGGGTACTGTTGGGCTCTTCTGCTACATCGGAAATTTCATTAATACTAAAAGGCTTGACAAATGGATTTCAGGTTTATTGAAATGGATATTGCTGTAGGAGTTAAACAAATAGTGCTATAATCAAGTATTAGCATCCAGTGTGGTCCCAGTTTCAGTCCTGAAAGGCTGTCTTCCTGCATAACTGTTTTTATCCTGTACAGCAAAATTAATTCACCTTCTCCCAAAGGTTTGCTGTTCAATAACAAGGCTCAAAAGAGCTCAAGGATTGTGAAATTACTCAGGAATCTGTACTATCATTGTGCAGTGTCCCAAGCATAGTCAGCTCAGTGTTCCTGCCTTACAGCTTGGATTCTGGACCAGGGAAGGGGAAGATTTTGCAGTAATAGCAGTGACCAACGCTTAAATGCTAAGACTCACAGCCAAAAGAGATCTATGATTCTGTTGTTTATTTTATTCCAGTAATAGTGAAGGTTTGTTACTAATTGAGCTCACCTCTTGCACTACGTTGGAAAGAGGATTTCTGAGTAAACTGATTCAGTGACTGTCCCTTTCTATGAATATATTCTTGCAGATCCTTTCTTGCATCCTAACAATAGTACCTACATGTGCATTTTGGTTAGAGTGGAAAAAAAAAAAAAGAAGCTGCAAAAAGCCACCAGTCAAAATATCATGTGGGTGAATGGATTCTGGAAGTGTACTTACAGGGATTAATAGGACCTAAAGCCTTACATGTACTTTTGAGTAATGACGCTGGTTTGCTACAGTGTCTTTCTAAGCCATGAATCTTCTTGGCTGTTTTATTAAAGCTTTGAATGGTAATATACTGTAACAAGTAACAAAGTAACTCTGAAGAAGGCTTCCTATTTAATGACTTAGCAAACAGTGTGGGTCTGACATTGATTTTTAGATGACACAGTTCAGTTTAGAAAACTAAATCAGAGTTACCCACAGGCCAAGATTGAAAAGACATGAAGTAGCCTACTGGGGGTAAACGCGGCTTCTCGTGCTTTTCACAGGTTAATTTCTTGAAGGTCTACTTCTGTTGTTCTACATACAGTGAAGTTATTGGTACACAGCTAGTAAAAAGATGAGAAAGAATATGCTGTTTCCCCTCTGATGGTAGCTTTATAGGTTTCTATCCTTCAAGGTCTTTTACTGAGACTTTATTTACTGTATGCAGTTCTATTGAACAGATGGAAGGCTTCACAGAGAAAGAGAAATGTATACGTACAAGATTCAATGTTGCAGTCTCCAGATAAATTACACTTGTATTCTCTTTACAAAATATTTACCTATTTGAGTCTAATTTCAGGGTTGGGGTTTTTGGATGTTCTTCAGTCTTTCTTGTTTTCCGCTCAGGCTGTCTGAGGTGTTGCATAGCAAGCTGCTCGTCTCTGCTGACACACTGTGCCTGTTGCTTACGCTGTGTCCCAGCTGCTGCTTCTACAGGAGATTGTTTTGCTTTGCATATTTGTATTACATGTTGGCAATTATTTTTTTCTTACAGTAGTTCATGATTTCCAGCATTCTATTCTCCAAATGATTGGGGGTTATTACAGGCTAATAGTTTTTCCTGTCAGTGGTATTGTATTTTATTTATTGGCTGTCGGAAGCAATATGATGGCTTTTGTAACTCCATTAGTCAAAATATACTTAGCGTATTTAAGATTCAAATAGCAAGTCTGTTACAGATTATCTTGATTTGATATGTTTCTTTTCAATCCAGCAATCTGACCACTATCTTCAGAATTAATGATCTCATTTTTAAATTTTAAGCTTTTCTTGCTAAAGAAGGCAGATGCCTAGTGACATAGTTTTTGCATTGTTAAATATGAAAAACCTGTACGTTGTATACAATTTACAATGTTTCTGCAAGGGCTAATGGACGAGGTTTTAAATAGTGGTATGCAATGTTTTTTACGTAACTTCTGGACTTTCTATTCCCGTGCATTTAAATTAATCTTCTAAAAAGTGAAAGGACTACAATTATAATTTAAAATCCTTCTTGGTCTTTTTTTTGTATAAAGCAGAAAGGAAACTCTCTGATGGCAGATTTGAATATGCAATCTATGTTGCTTTTGAATAATCATGATCACAAGGTCGCTCTGTGTTAGTTGCAATAATTACAGATTTTTTTTCAATGGTCATACCTAATAGTACTGAACCAAATTTTACACATTACTATAGAAGGGTGGGTCACGAGGTGATTTTTTGTTTTTTTGTGGTGTGTCCGTCCCCCCTCGCCCCATGCTATAACGAGATCCAGGAAGACTTGGCAAAGCTGCTAAAAAGCATAAAGGAAGAGCTTCAGAGTTGATTAAGTTGCTTTTGTAAAGTTTTAATAAGTTGTCATGAAGCAGGTGTATTCCATGTTGCAAAATGCTTAGGAGATGCACACAGTTTAAAATAGATGCTCCATCAGAAGGTTATCCAGACAATATACTAAGTTCTAATGTCGTAAGTTCTTAGGTATATCAAGGAAGGAAGAAAAACCTGTACCTGTTCCTCCAGTTTGTGGAGGCAATGAGAAGTATCCAAGCAGCGTGGAAGCTGAATATGTGTGCTATAGAAGGCTCAATAAATTACAGTCCTCGTGGAAACTTGCAGTTTTCTAGACATAGTGACTTGTTTATTCCCAGATAGGGGCTTCCGTGAACATGTTTGTTAATTATGTGCTTCTTTCTGTAAAGAAAAAAATCAGTTATCTAATCCTAAGAATAGATACTGAGATATCGACCAAAGGTTACTTATTCCAGTATCACGTCTCCAACATTGGGGAAGTAGAGTACCAGGGCCAGCATAATGTAATACTTCCCCAAAATACTTTTCCAGCTTCCAGTTTTAAGTTCAGAGGTTTCCTCAGGTGGAGTCTTTTATATTAAATAGCCCTCAGTGGGTTTAATTTGTTCAGTTGCTTTCTGAATGCATGTGTATTGGTAGCTTCCAGCAAGAGGGGGTTCTGCAGGTTAACTGTGCGTTATAAGGAGAGTCGCTGCCTTTTGTTTGTAGGAGCCTGTCACGCAGCAATGCCATTTATTGCTGGCTAACTCTTGTATGGGGAGAGACTGAGCAGACAGTCCCAATTTACCTTCTCAGTGCAAGTTTCAGCCTTCTGCAGTTTGCAGGCATAGCCCTCCAAAAGCGCAGGAATTTTCATTTCAGTGATGTATAATGGGACTAAACGCGCGTCTGAAGTTGAATGTTAAAAGGATTAGAACTGAAATCTGTTCATCAGTTTTTCTGGACAACAGTACAAAATGTAAAAGTCGCAGGAGTGTGTTGCATACATGCTTGTGTAAAACTGTGTGCAGTGTGTGTCGAGAGGGAGGGTTGAGTGTGTGTGTTTACGCAGAATTGCTATTTTGGCTAATTTTTGCCACTCTTACTAATTTGAATTTGATAATGCTCAAATACGAATTGACAGGATCATTGGCTTTCTTACATGTTATTTTTCTTTTCCTAGCTGCGACAATTAGTTAATATGTGCATCAACCCGGATCCAGAGAAGCGACCAGACATAACCTATGTCTATGATGTAGCGAAACGTATGCACGCACACACTGCGAGCAGCTAAACAGACGTCAGATCATGAAGAAAAAAGCAGAAATAACCAAGTATTTTAAGAAAATCATCCCACCTCTTTGTGTGTTACTGAAATGTAATTATTTGAAGCTTACTGTTGTGCTTTGAATTGTAAACCAATTTATATACAAGCTTTGTTGTTTTCTGTTTATTTCTATTTTTTGTATTTTGTACTAACTTGCAGTTTTACAACAAGTTTAAATATGTAAAGCATAACTTTAAAAGATACCGAGAACCACTGTTTTCCATGTTAAGTGGGTTCAAGTGTATTTTCTTTAATAACAAAATTGTGTTCAGTTGGGCCTCAGTTCTAAAACACAGTTGCACTTTTGCACATGATACAGATATTAGGCTTATTATCCAGAAGCAAAATGTCTGAATCTCTCACCTTTTTAGTAATTTATGGAAAGTATGAATCAGCACAGTTAACTTTATTTTAATTGTTGTTCTAAGAGGGACATAATTATTATAGAAGGTTATTGTATTTTATATTGAATTGTAGTTTGCAGCGTTCAGCGTAAGAGTAGACGAGCGATAGGATTAGTTCTCTGCTTGCCAAATGTGATGGGAACATAGTTTCAGGAAAAATTGTCACGCTGAAATTTCTGTAACATCCTTTTTTCTTTTGTTATTTTGTCGTAATGCACATAAAACATTTGTTGGAGGTTTTCTGGGAAAATTTAAGGTGTTGATTCTGCAGTCTGATCTTTTTCAATAGTCTTGTGCAGCACTGCCCTGGGGCAATAGGAGTCTGCATAGTTAAGTCTTAAAACCATGCAGATGCTTCTTGTAGCAAATAGGGTTCTTTTGAGGCTGGTGTTGATGAGAAGGTCTGATTAAAAGATGCAATCTTTAAGTTCCAACTTCCCAACTGTTTATGTATATGCCACAGTTTGTAGATTTTTGTGTTTAAAATAATTTGAATGACCTTACAGTATATTTAAATTTTAAAATGTTTTGTTTTGTTTTGTTTTTTTAAATACGGAAACCTTTTGGTAAATGGTATAACAGTGTGGTATAACACAAAATGTATTCTTCATGAATACCTGGTTTTGTATACGATCTCCTGAGAATTAGTTTTATATTTAGCAAAAGTAAATTTTAGCTTTTATATTAAAGAGAAAGTTGCCACTTCTTCCTTTGGGAAATAAATATATATGCAAAATGTCTTACAAACACTTTATTAGTTGAAAAGGAAATTAAGAATATTTTTGTTAGACCTTAGTACCTTTTCAGGTATGCTTAAATAATATTTTTATTGCTAAGGAAGGAAGATGTCTTGTTTTTAAATGTGGTAAAAATGGAGCATGGACTGAAATTTCTTGAGTTTCAAGACTGAACTTTTTATACAGAACTGTCAAAACATAATTATTACCAGTGATATTGCTAAGAAGCTGTTACAGTCAGTTAAATCTTTTTCCTTATGTGGGTAGAAAGAAGTTAGTTCAAATAAAAGCAGCGGTATGCACATACACAGACACATATAGGTTCTAGATGCAGTCAGTTCCCTGCACGCTTAGATTTTTTGTTTGTTTCTCTGTGCAGCTTTAATTTTTGTTTTGATATAGTGCTCAAAGCATAAAAATCCAGCTGTGGGGTTTGTGGATGAAATGTTCAATCTAGGTCAGGGTTTTCTTGGTTTTATATTTTTTAAAACTACAATACTGTGCAAATTGTGTTTGGAAAATACAGGAGTTTTTAAATAATATGTGCCAGATCTTTAGCTTATCTTCATACATTTTTATTCTTTTTGTAATTTTTCTTTCCACATTTTGTAGGATGAATCCTTAGTTTTCCTTCTAGCTTCTGTCTATACCTAATCTTGTAGGATTTCAGTGGAACAATTTGTAGGGAGGAAGCATTTGAGAAACCTTGGTTTGCGTCTAGCAACCTCTAGGTTTGTTTTCATTTATTATCTGATTATTGAATTTTAAAAATGATGGTTCTGTTCTATAACAATAGCTCATATGTCATAGAATGAAATGGTTTTGTATTGAAAAAGGCAGCACAATGCTTGCTTGACTGCCAGGATTAGCTCTTAATATGCACAAGTAGTCAAACCATTTTTTTTTTAATTTTTATTTAATGTACTAGAACATTTAGAAATCACTGAAAAAACCCAACACACTCAGGCTATTTGCATCTAATATTATGCATCAAGTATTGAACTTTTCCTGAAAGAAACCAATAATAGATTTATTTTTTTCCCTCCTGTCTGGAAGGATATATTGAGTAAAGAAATCACGAGTTAAGAGTTAGCAAATGTGCATACTTGAGCATTTAAATGTTATTGTTGAATTTTTTGTATTTATGATTAAATCTTGTGCTGAGGAAATGAAATAGTTGTTCCTATTTTAAAATCTGTAAAATGAATGGTACAGGTGACTCTGGTACCAAACGTTATCAATTAAGAAGCCCATACGGGTTAATAGAACTGCTTATATAGCTGGGGATTGTAGAATCCATCCCCTAAGTAAAGCACCTAGTAACATGAAAATGGTAAGTCTGTTATAACACTCCCATGTGTGCTATGCACTTACAAAATATTTTCTTTCATAAAACACCATTCTAATTTTCAAACCTTGTTGATGGTGACATTTGGCACTATTTATTTTAAGCTATGGCATTATATGTTTATTTTCTTTAAAGAGAACATACTACATTGCTAACCAAAATGTCTGACTAGCTCCTCCTTTTATTTTGGTAACTCTACAGTATTAATGTGCTTCATGAGTAAACTTCGTGCTTTGAATGACTGCATAAAATCTTTGTCCTGTCTTGAAAGCTCTCCTGCTGTGCAGTAGTCTAATAGAAATAAAACATACAGATGTTAAATATAATGTAAAAATGGTAGTGTTTCTATGATAATTTTTCAGACTTTTCTTGTTACATATATATATATATGTTACAGTAGATGCTACCTATCTTGTGGACAGTTTACTGCTTCCAGTAGTTGATAATACGTGAGTTTTCTTGACGGTAACAAAAGACAGTACATTCAAAAAATCTTTTTTGTATTATTTGTCAAAAATTTATGTAATTCACAATTATTTCACAATTTATTCACAATTAACCCACAAGAGTGGTTTTATCTAAAATTACAAAACAAATATAAAATTATTTTCAAACCATATAAAAATGTCTGAAAGGCATAAAAATAACAAAGACCACCCATTATGGCCTCAGTCCTGTGGGACTGGGTCCTGAGGCCTCAGGCCTCAGCTCTTGTTTATAGGTAGGCTGGTTTTTATGCAATTTCAGTAATTTTGAGTGAACCTCATATGCACACATGAATAAATAGTAATCAGTAAGGTATATAGAAATGATGTGCTCAGCTCACTTCTTAGACTTTCTGTGTGTCACTAGCTTGGTAACAGGGAATAATGTGCTTTTCCCCCCCTCCTCTGTTGCACTTTAATGATCCAGCTACCAATTGTACGAGCAGGCAATAGAAGTATGTTGTCTTTTTGTAATGAGCAGAAACTTTAAAAACACGCCAATACACCGGAAGATGAAATGCAGTATTAGAAGTGTCTGAGAAGGCTGGTGTTTTATTCATGCTCATGATTAAGAAAGCCATAGAGTGAAATTCTTGACAGAGGCTTGGAAATGGGGAAGGACTTCTTATGCCAGTGGTTCTCAGATATCTCTGAATGGGACCCAAAATCGCAGTGATGTTTGTTTTCAACAATCTGTCCGCTTAATCTCCGTCTTTGCTGTTATACAGCAAGATGAGAATCTTAATGGCTGAATTTGAATGCTGGTGGTGAATGCTGTGTCAGGTATTTGAGCTTCTAGGAACAGGAGGTTGATGTGAGGGGGAGTCAACGAAGGCCTTCAAGTCTGGCTTTGTGGAGAGTTAATTTAATCTGGAAGTAAAGGTGCTGGATGGCAGAGTTCAAATCACTGCTTTTCCATCATTGTTAATACTTCTTTAACAGTCAAAAATTTTTCCAACCCCGCCATATCCCCACATCATCTAGCCAGTGCTGGTCTTCTGAATTTTTGATCTCTGATTTGGTCTGGGTGAATAACTAAACCTTTCTGCCAAGGTCACCCAAGGAGGGAAATACAGGTGCTGGGCATGCCCAGCAGGGTGTTACTTATGTTTCCAAACATGACTCAGATACAGATTTTCAAGGTTCTTCTTCAAACTTTATTCCCTTCCCTGAACCTTGTTCTTCAGTTGATGCTTTTAAAAAATTGTTTCCCTTTCATATTCACTTCTGAAGTGCTACGATTCCTGTCTTCCACTACTTCTGCTTCATCTGTCCTGTTGTCTGCTCTACCCTCTTCCTGATTTGAAGTCCTCTGTGTCTAGTTTTCCTAGTGGCCATTAGTTTGCTTCTTCCTTTGTGACTTTGCTAAACTCAGCCCCTTTCTGTCCTCTCAAATTTTATCCCTCGCCATGGGCAAGCCCTATTTTTTTTTTCTTTTTTTTTCCCCCTGGTAAGTACTTAACTCCATTGTTCTTCATTCTGTTTTTCCAGCCCGACGCCTTTGATTTCTAGTTTTAGACAGATTTTCTCACTGCCTCAATCATTCCCATGACCTTGTCTTTGCTAAATACTGTTCACTTTATTATCTCTCATTTCTAAATTCCCTTTCTCTGATCACTACCTGCTCTCTCTCAGCTTATCTGTCTTTCTCTCTCCTCTACCCTGTCACTCACTCCTTTTGGGATCTCCAGTCTATTAACCTTTCTGACTCCTTTACTCTTCTCAGCTGCCTCCTTCCTTCATTGGCCTCACTTCCTTTGACTCCCCGGTCTTTATTTTCATCTCTATCTGCTTCTCTATACATGGTTTCTTTGGTTGCTTCTCACATTGCCCTGTCTCCGTTCCTCTCCCCAGACATTTTTTTCTTGTAATTTCTTAATTTCCATTCCTCCCTTCCAAATATCTCTGAAGAGTGTCAGCACAACACAGCTCTGGACTCAGCTCTGCCTTACCTCTTAATTCTCCTTCCGAGTGGACTTTTTAACCGCTTTTATCCCACCTTTTTTTTTAATTTCTTTTCTTGTAGAGCTTGCTTACAGATTCTCTATTCATTTTAGTTCTCCATTCGTTCTTGATACAAAATGTGTCTTCAAAACCAGTCCTGATTTTTGCATGACGAGATCTTTTTCAAAATTGTTCTGCATCTCAGAATCTGTTTCTGAACTAGACTTCCTTGCCTCTGAACTCTACAAGTTTGCCCCTTTGATTTCTGTATCTTTTATGCCTCTCTCCTTTCATTGAATGACTTCCTCCACTTTAAATCCCCCTCTCGTTTCCTTCACTAGCAACCAAGTTTTTCTTTCCTCTGTCTTGAAGGAGATGGCGCCCATCATCCTAACTGGTTCTCTTTTTTAATACTTTGCCCTTTATTCCCCATTGTCATCCCCTAATTCCACATCCCTGAACATCCTCCCGCCAATTTGTTTTCACGTTTTTGGCTTTACGCTTTAATTTGAATGCCCCCAAAATCCAGTGCTTCGTTCCCCAGTTTGGTTCTCCCATCGTTCTCTCTCCGGGTGATTCCTTGAGTATCCAGCCACAGCTGCAGACCTATTCAGATTCAAAGATCTAATTTTTATTCCTAGCTTCCTCTAGACTATTTTCTAACATCTCTGACAATTTTACTTGCCTGTTTTCCAGGGCCACAACGCTTCTATGTCTGACACTTCTCCCATGCCTGCGCATCAAATGTCTCAAAGTTAGTAGTATCAAATTCCAGCCCTCTTCACTATCTGTGTTCTTTCTTATCTTTTATCTTCACTGTTATAACCTCTGTGTCATTTTGACTTCTTTTCTCCCTTCAAAGTATCAAAATTGACAGGACTAAACTCCTGTCTTTGGGCTTTAGCTGTTTCATGTGCTGAAGAAGGAATTCCACCAAATTACTACTTGTTTTGTGTTTTTTTAAGACACTTGAGTCCCACAGATTTGGTTTTATTTCAGGACTATAGAGGTGGAGTAGATTCTATTCCTCCAAGTATTTCAAAAGTCCTTGAATTTGGGCCTTGATTTAGTTTTCTGCTGCTTCAGATAGAAAGGTTTTGCCCTTCATTTCTTTATGTATTTACTCTGTGTAACTTCGTCTTGTCCAGTTTCTGCACATAGAGCTAACAGTTGTTTTCTTGTTAGAGCAACGTGATTTCAGCGTTTTTACCACTGCTTGAAAAATGTGCTCAAGAGGTTTCACTGGCTGGATCCAGAGAGACGGGCACAATGCTCCTCTTTGTTACTGTCCCACTGAAGACACACTGTATTATACCGCAGGGTAGCGTAGATACAGTTGAGCCAGTTGCGAGCAAGGTAGCTTGTATACTTGCAGCAATACCGCGAGTTCTTATCGACAGCTAAATGTTTATTTGTCCTGCAGGTCTAGAACTGCGCTCTGTGCTGTACTACTTCTCTATCCGCACTACCCTAATTTAAAGGCCCAGCAGATCTGCCTGCACGGTGGACTGCATGGTTTTCTGTGGAGGTGCTCTGTCAGGCTTCCCAGTTTTAGCAGGCCTTCAGATTTGGAAGACTGTATGTTTGCAGAGATTCACTGTTGATCAAATTGCCTGATATTTGCTCATCGTTATCCTCATATATATGTTGAGATTGAGAAGCAAAATTCTCCATAAAACTAAGAAGTTTGGGGGTTTGGGACTGTAGGACGTAGAGCTGAATGTGAGATTGTGGTGTGTGTGGGGATGCACATGTTTAATCACTGTTTATTTGCAACAGAACAGTTATTTTATTTTAGAGGATCAGTTTCCTGTTGGCACAAAACAGAGACTTTTAAAGTATTTTCCAGGTTTTATGTTTATTCTTTGTTGCCAGTTTGTATCATGTCATACCATTAGTTAATTTGTTCTTCTACAACTGCCTTAATGATGCGTGGAGGCCTTATACCTTTTGTCTAATAGAAATTGAAATGGAATATTTCATATGGAAATAAAAATAAATTAAGAAAATGGGTGCATTGAGCTTTTCCTGATAGTTGCAGTTGCTTTACCTTTAAATCCTAGCAACAGAAAGAGGCCTCGAGCTGGACAGAAATGGCCCCCAAGATAGAGCAGAGATGTTCTGGGGTTCCCTGCTTCCTCTCCGCCTCCTGGCTCCACGTTCTCTGGCTTCCCTGGGGCACTTGCTGGGGGACAGCACTGCCAGTCTATCGAGGGCTAGTAGAAACTTGGAAACTAAAATGTTGATATTATCCTGCTTATATTCCTGTGATGTCCTTTCTCAGTGTGAATAGGAAATCGCCCATTTAAAAATTACTAGAAAGATCTTTGGTATTGTTATACAGTCATTTATTGCTCTTTGCACATTTGGTGTTAAAACAGTGTTTGCTGTTACAAAGAGAATTTTAAAGCCTGCGGAGGCTCTTAGTTTGCCTTTTAATGTGTGGTGTTGGTATGCTTCTGTACCGTTGATTTGCTGGTTGTTTCTTTGATTTTGGTCATGCTGGACTGTTGTAAAGATGGTATTAAAGATGAGTATTGCATTTTCTGGTAAGATTTCGTTTGGAGAGGGGAAGAAGGGAAGCGTTCGTTGATTTCTTTGAATTTGGCTGCTGATTGTGCTTGAATCAAACTGTAGAATCATTCAGGTTGGAAAGGACCTTGGGGAGAGGTCTGGAGTCCAACCTCCTGCTGAGAGCAGAGTCAGTGCCAAATTCGGACCCGAGCTCAGGGCTTCAGCCAGTTGGATCCTGACAACCTGCAGGGACAGAGATTGTGCAGCTTCTGTGGGCAGCCTGCTCCAATGCTTAACTAGTTTCACTGTACGCCTTGTCTTCCTTGTGTTCAGGCAGAAACTCCTCAGTTACAAATTATGGCCAATGTTTGTTCTCCTGCCACTCCTCAAATATTGTTTATGTTGCAAACAAGGTAAGTCAAATAATGAAACAGAGAACTTACGATGTTTTATTTTCCGAAACGGTTGTTGCAAATGAATAAATATGTTCATGTAGTACTTCCGTATCCTGTATGACATGTACACTACATTCATTTATTACTTGAGTGTAAAATAAAATTTTTTGGCAGTAAAACTTGATTTAAAAGTTCTGTGATGTTTACGGCCTGGATGTTCTCAATCATTACCTTTTAGTCTACTAGATGTTTCCTGGCAGAGCACAGTTCTGCACGCTTTGGTGAAGCACAGGAGTCGGGATCCTGCACGTAACTTTGTGTTTCTGTCTTCTGGAGCCTCCCTCGAGGAAGGTAGCTTAGCGCCGGGGATGGGATGGGAAGGAAGCTAACATGCATCAGAATAACTGGTGGTTATGGGAACTCTATTTTTAAACTCTCACGTGCAGGTGAAAACTTGCCTAAAGAGATTTATCAAAACTGAGATTTGAGGAGGAAAATGACCTGAGGGGGTGTGTGTGTAGTTTGCAGAGTAGTAGTTGGTTTTGGTAAATTTTCCCATGTGTTAAATGAGAACTCAAAATTTGAAACTTCTGACCGCCAACTTCTTGGAAGCAAATAAAGAATATGACAAATAGATTCAGTTCCAAACTCGACAGAAATTTAGTCTTAAGAGACAATTTCCTTAAACCAAGAATAATTTCTTGATCTTATAAAATATCTTTTAACAGTTACTGATCTGGCAAGGGGGTGGTGGCTGTATATCATTTTTGTACTGGAGCTTTTACAAGGCATGTGTTTCCCTAGACCTGCTGGTGGGCTGTCGCGGCTGTCTGGCAGCTGGGTCCTTTGTCTGCCTCATTCCACATTAGTGCAGCACAGGCGGCGGAGGGGATGCGGTGACCGAGTGTGGCTTGTCCAGTATTCGCTTCCAAGCAGGTACTGGCATGGGCTGGAGCTGCACATGCTGCTCCGTTCTCTTACTTGCCAGCACCAGCTGTGTAGGTCAGAGCCTCCGACACCGGGAAACAGGAAAGTTAGAGGTACTGTGTAAACACATCTCTGATGTACATCGAGTCTACCATGGCAGAATTTCTTCTGATTTTCATTCATTTGTAATGACTGACTATAATGCAGAAGTTTAAAAAATATAAAAAAGGAGCTGCAAATGATTCAGAGCTTTTACTCTTGTGGAAGAGTATCTTATAAGGTAATACAATTTTGCAGGATTCAATGTGCATTCTTAGCAATAATGATTTTTGTTGCTTATGCTAAAACAAATAGTTATGTTAGTGTATGATTTCTCCATACTGTGATCTGTTAAGACTAAAATTCTTCTTGCTCTCCTTTTCCTCACTGGATAGGAGGAATTCAAAGTTTGGTTTCGGAAGTGTAGGAAGACCCAAATGCGCGGTTGCACTGATTTCAACCCTCAAAGAAGGACTTGTGCTTGAGTCCTTCCTGAGCAGCTGTAATGCTTCCACTTGTAGCTGGAAGAGAATTCCTCCAAGGCAGAAGCTGTTAGGCAGACATAAGATAGCTCTCTGAAAACCACCTTAAAAAGTTTTAATGAGGTTGCAGGGAAGGAAGGGGTCTTAAAGCATTATTATTGTAGAGAGTGTTTTTAATGCTGTGACCTCTGTGATTGGCTTTGGAATCTGGGTTCCAGCTGCAGTATGCCCTAAGCTGAATTCAAAAGAAAGGCTGCTTGTCCTTTCTCCTTTAGCCGAGAGAACTGTACTGTGTGTTTGGGGGCTAAATCACGGTATGGCTGAAAAGTCCTGCCTTGGGTGGGAGAGTCGTCTTAGGTAGTTTGCATGGAAGATCCTAGAACAATAGTGAGTCAGCAATTTGGAGAACTGAGTGCAGTCATCATGTTTCTGTAATTAAGTTGTTCCACTCCAGAGCTTACATGGATATGGAGATGACTTCAACAACTCAGTCCTTGTATAATAGCAGAAATAGGATGAGGGTTGCCCTGTCTTGATTTTGTATTTTCCTGTGGTGTGTTTTTGTTGTTGGTTGTTATTTTTTGATGGGTTTTGCTTTGTTTCCCAAACACTTCTCACCTTAAAATTATAATTAAAAAATGTTCCATATATATGGATTAATAATTTTATATACGTTTTTATATATGTTAGCAAGGCTTGCAAAACGCTGCATGTTGCTTTATAGGAAATGTTTGTAGGTTGATCTGTAGTCACAAAGATATACTTGCTACTAGCTGCCCTTCACTGTCACATTGCACTGTAGTGAACGTGAACATGTTTTCTTTGTTAAAACCTAAGGACTGATCCTATGAACATAAAATGCAAGGTCTACACCTTTAAAAAAAAATAATAATCCGCATACTGCAAAATGAGGCAATTATTTGGTCTTTCCAGAACCCCATTTCCTGTGTGTGGTTATCAGTGGTAAGTATGGCCGTTAGCAAGGCTGGCGCTGGTTCGAGCATCATTAAATAGAAGCCTGCTGACACTGGTCATTGATCCAACAGGCGGCACAGGGCCTCTGGGCCACAGTATTTCTTCCCCCATCTCTTAAGTTCTCTCTGGGGATAACCAATTGGAAGAAATGACCCACTTGCCTGGAGTTTTTAGAAGCAGTGGGCAGTTCGATGTGAATTGTCAGCTCCAGCTAGAAGGGCAAAGGATCCTGTAGTTGACCCTTATCTGTTGTTGGCGTTCTGTTGCTGTAACAATTGGCCATCCCTCACAATGTCACAAATCCCAAGAAGACCTTGTGAAACTCCACCAATGCAGTATTTGGAAAGCTGTCATCTTTTAACGCTGTTAGGATACAAAAGCGTGGTGATTGTTTTCAGCTATAGTACTCTTCTAAAAAAATTGCCTGATTAGTAATTAAATGTTTGTGATGCTAAGCAATCTGTTTATAAAACTATATTTTACTTGAAAATTGCCTTATTTTTCATTTTCTGAGAGCGCACAAGTTGATGACAGTGGTCCCAAATGAGTAGAAACAGGTGACATTCAGGTAATACCCACGAAATGGAATGTACTACTCCTAGATACCATATTCCTCTCATTTATTGTTGTATTCAGTCTTGAATGTTTTATTTAAACAGCATTAATAGCTCTCAAAACTGTCACGTGCTTTTATAAAAACAACTTAGGTATTCTGGTATGGTGTGCTGTGAGAACTTTGCATATTTTTTGCAATTTATTTCTTTTCTGTAATAAAATTAAATTAGGCATGGAATGATTTTGTTGTTAGAGAATTACCTAAATGCCATAATCATGATTTGAATATCATTGTAACTGTGGTGCATTGATTTGAGAATATTCTCTGTATTGAGTACAGTCTGTCACCTAATTAAACAAACTTTTGCAGTAAGCTCCCTTACACGATGATTTGGAACGCTGGCAGCCATTTGCCTGCGGCAAAGTACCTTCCAAATATATAACTTCTGCCTGCTTTATGGGGCTCTTTTAATTTGGCTGGTTTATTTCATCCCTATTTTTAATTTCTGACTTTGCATAGGACCATCAAGCTACTGCAAAAAGAACTGTAGATCATAATTGTGATTTATTTCCCAGTAATTGAGCGTAAAATTCTGTTCTTAAAATAAAGTGCTAAAACACAACTTCCTTTTAAATCGGATATTCTGCAGTTCTCTCATAAACTTAAAATATGGTCAGTGTTACATCTTTACATAACTTCATGATTTTATGTAATGAAAACTTGAAGTAGAAATTCTTTTTGTTTGACTGTGTAAAGTGCCTCAGAGTTGAAATTGCAAAGAAATCAATTGTGTTCTTCAGACCTCTCAATAATTTTCTTTATATTCATTCTTTAAGGTCCTAACTACGTTGAAATGCAATATTTCATTCCTGACATTTAATCCATGAAAACGTTCTTGGAGATGTATCATTCCCTTAAAATAATTTACGTGTGCCCTACAATGAACACACACTGCTGGAGGTATATCAGAATCATTTTTGCTCTGCCACAGGACATAATAGGAAACATACTCATGCCTCATTTGAAATTGGTTTATATAATTGTCATATGACAAACGTGTTGTCTTAGTCTTGGGGCTATGTTTTGTTGACATATTTATTAAAAAAAAAAGTACGGTATCAAACTCTAACAGATGATTGCATGAACTAACGTTGCATCTTTGGCTATTCCGATTTGTGTAGTATTTTGTTTAGTTTGTAAACGAATAGAAGTGGTACTCCTGAGCTCAGTCTGTCCAGATGTATTGAGGTACGGTAGATTCGTCTGTACTGTCAGTGTTTGCCTACAAGGATACTGACCCTTGAACGAGCCGTTCGGGGGGAGGCTATGGTATGAACTCACCCTGTGGCAACTACTCTGCTTGTGCAGCCTCGAACCGCCCTCTTACCTGGCAATAGGGTGTGTTATGAGCAAGGTAGTGTCGGCGAAGTGAATTAAGGCTGACTTGCGTATGTGCTGGCATTTATTGCAGAATGACTGATGCTGTGGCCTGCTTCGTTGTGCTCAGCTGGGTGTGCTGGGTATTGCCAGTCTTACCAAAGTGAGTCGGCTTATCTAGCAGAGAGTCGTCTTTGTAGGAGTCAGTTAATGTCTGTAGTACCCACTTGTGCAAGAACTTTCTGCATCCAGAAGTCTATTAAAAACCATTACTTTGGACTTGTATGCTTCCTGTACACCTCTGCCCATACTTACTCATGTTAATAAAATTATTTTTTCCTACTAGTTAAGAAAAAAATGGAGCAAGAATTACAGCTGTCATGGTAGTGCCTCTTCTTTATGTTTCTAAACTAGCTAAAAGTCTTAAAGATGTATGGCGTAGGAATATCTATTCTACTGAACTCTATGGATGTCCATCTTTGGACACCATAAAGGGACTTGATCATTTACATATACTGAGCTCTTATTATGTGGATGTGGGTATTGTACGTGCTTTTAAATGGGGTATCTGAAAAACTAACTTGAGTGCTACTTGAAAAGCCTGATCTGCTCAGTGTGGAAAAACATGGCACACTTTCTACCTTAATTACCCTAGGCATACAGGTTGGCCCTAATTATGTCTCTGTTTCCATTCGATTTTTCCATGCAACTTGCACAATACAGGTTTCCATCGTGTACCAGACAGATGTTCCCAGGCAGAATACTTCACAGCAAATTGTGTAAGTGAGCGGGAGTCCTAGAGGAGTCCAGCAACTTTGGAGCAGCATGCAAACCTCTCAACTTCTGCCCTCCTCTTGTATATTCGTAGCTCTGCTTTCTGCTCTTTTTCTGGAGTGTAGCCAGTTCCTACAGTGCTTCTGGCCTTTTTTTAGCATTCCAAATTTCTGTGGGATCCTGCATTTCACACCGTGCGTAGCTCTCAGTTGTGCCTTTTACCTCTTAGCTTTGCTCCGTTCTGTGATTTTCTGTGCTTTGAGAATCTTTCCTTTCAATGTTACGCCCTTTTCACACCATCTGGCTTGGTAACCTTGTACTTCTCTTATTCTCCTCGTAATTTTGTGCTTGCTTTCTCATGTACCTCTGCTGTGATTTGAGGATGAGATTGCTTTTGTGGTTTCTTTCCCCGTCTCCCTAGTGGGACATGAAAATCCCTTTCCATTCTGAGAATCTGGTAACATCGCGAACTACTTTGCTACAGTCCCAGTTATGCAGAAGTTGGACTAGGAGCCTCCGAGCAGGCTTTGTGTTGCTTATGTGGATCACAAAGGATGCATTACAAAACATTGTTCGCACATGGCAGCTATCGAGAAAATTGAGAGGCCACAGCATGCAGGATCTTGAGGGGAAAAAATTTGTCCGAGTGGAGATCTCAAGTAGTGCTCAGTATAGTGAGGGATTAGGTCTTAAGCAAACACTCTTATCAAGAGTACTTGTGCAGCATTACAAGTAACAAAATAATTACCCAAAGGATAGCATCTTTTGAAATGATTGCTCTAATTTGGCTAGTACTGGTAAACTTGCGGTTTTCTCTGTCTATATTTTGTCCATTAATATTCACTGCAGAGCAAAGCAAATAGTGATTTATTTTTTTTCTTTTTTGAAAGACGATTTTGTTGATAGATGTAGACTGTATAAAAATGAAGGATTTTTCTGTAGTTGTATAACAAATAGACATCTCCGATTCAGCACTAAACTTTAAGAACAAATGAGGAACCAGGCAGTGATGTTGTGGTTTGTTTTTTTTTTTTTTCAATGGCACTTCCTTTTATTGTTGCCAGCAAAGATAACTGCATGCTTGGTTATAGTTCCATAACATTTTTTTTTTCATTAAAACTTCTAGTTTCTCTGGCTATTCTTTCATCACAAGATCTGCCACCCTTAAAGGAAAGTATAAAGAGCAGTAGTGTTTTGCAGATTCGTATTTGTTCCGAGATAGATGTTTTCTTCCACACAGCTATCAATACACAAATACTGAAATGCCTTTAAATCCTTGAATCTCCTGTGAGATTGATACTTACATTGCTTATGCTCGCTTACTTTCGGAGATTGATATTTGGTGGTCTATTTACTAATACAAAATGACTGTTTCTATTTTTGGCTAAAATGTGTATTTTATTTTTTTTTTTCCCCCCCCCCCCCCCCCCAGTTTCTAACAAATTGCTTCTTTTGATTTCTCAGGCTTGATGGGCCACTGGCATTGGCAGGTGGTGGAATGACACAATGCAATATGATATGCCAAAGTAGTTGGGCATCACTTGTCATCTTGTAGACAAGCGAGGCAGAGGAAATAAGAGAATACATGGGTCTCTCAGGCAGGGGGAAAAAAACCCGACATTTTCCATAGGATAGAAATCTTTTCCTGTAACTGCCTCCTTCCATCTTGTCCCCAGAGTGGTTCAGTTTCTTGTGCTATTTTCTCTGCACCATATTTGAGGTATTGTAAACAAGTATGTGAAACATTTTACCTGGAATAAATAGCTCCATGTATAATTTCACTTCTTGTAAGATTCTTGCTTTCTTTCTGTAGTGCAAATAAGAAGCCATTAAAGGTAGTAAAGATATAAATAATGATCTGTAGTGTTATGGCCAATGCTAAATTCAAAGTAGGTAAGCATGTATCTTACCTACTGCTCAATTCACTGTGATTTCATAGTGATTGCTTGTGTTTTGACCATACAGGATTATTCACTTTGTTTCAGGCTGAAGCATACCTCAGTAATTCCTCAAGTTGTTCAAAAGCACAAACGCCCATGCATGGATTTAAGGGGAAGCTATCTATGAACATGTTTTTCAATTTTTGGTCCCTCTAGGACAGCATGGTGACAAATAGCAAATTTCTCCCTCAGATTATCTGTTTTTCCTGAAGTTTGAGATCTACAAAAGCTTTTTTAAATCCATCACAAGACATCGGTGCAAATAGAATGATTTGGAATAGCAGCCTGTATTATTTCTTTACCTACCTCTGAAGATACGCAGTACG
>NW_009648332.1:21188924-21294178 GCF_000708025.1 Charadrius vociferus | reverse complement strand
TCTTTCCCTCCTGTGAGCTGTTCAGCTGCAAAGCTCCTCTTCTGGATGCTCCAAAGTTCTACAGCAGAGGATCCATCCCCAGTTGTGCAGGAGGGTGTTAACCTCTCCCAGCTTAAAGAAAATATGGTTATGATGTTGAAAAAAATGTGGCCCAGTTCAGAAGGGGAGTTTCCTTAAAATCCTTTGTGCAGTAAACAGATAAATTTCCTAAGGATGGTTTTGACTGTGAGCTTTACAAAGGTTGCTCCAAAAGGTGATGTATAACTTTGTCTCCTGACTGCCTCGCTTCAGGATTAAGCACACTTAAGTTCGGTGCTTGAGGTTGATCAGGATCAATGTCTTCCAGCTTGCCCCTGCATTGCTAAAACTGCAGTCTGGCTCCTTTATTTTGGAACTTCCTTTATCTGATGTAGGAGCTTAATATTTTTAAAGATCTGTCTGCAGGTATATCTACTCCTTCAGTTAATTTCGAACACATTTTGGAACAAGCTTAATTTGGAAGAAAAAAAGTTATGCTTTCCATTATTTTTCCTGTAGTGCGTTATCTTGTGTTTGACCATAGTGAAAAATCATCAGCTGTTTGTTTCCTTTTGATAAATGAATTTTGCAGTTCTTCCCAGGTTTCTCCAAGCTTGACAGTTCTTTGTAAGTCTGTACTTCAACCCTATATTGATTACAGTAGTACATATACAAAAGCCTAGTATTCATTCCAGGTTTGCTGTTTATTACATGCTATCTCATCAGAGACTGAGGCAAAAGTATTGTATCTTGGGTCACAGCAGGTTTGGATTGCATTTTTCATATGATCCTGTGATTGTTTTATGCTCTGGAATGGTGCTAATTTAGAGAGAGTGGCAAACTGCCACTCCAGCTACTTAATAGTCACTAAGGCATCCTCACCTCATCACGTATTTTTCTTTTAAAAAATAATCTTTCCCAGAAAGAGCAGGTGTAAGTCCACATAGTGGGGACAGCCATCATGCAGCAATATACGTATGTGTAAAAGAACCATTTTAAAGGTTTGGGGGTTTTTAATTTGTGTTTTAAAGTGAAGCTTGGTTGCAAACAGTTTCTACAACACCCGTGATGGGTGTGTTGGCTTTTTGTGCCTGAGTAACCCTTTACGCTGCTTGCATATGAGCAATGTTGGAGTTTCTTTAAAGCTCGTTTAATATCGTACTATAAATCTTTGCTGGCTTCGTTTAACCCCGAGTTCAGTTTCCAATATAGCTTTAGCAGTACTGTTAGAGAAGAAGGAATTAGGATGTGATAGTCTCTAACTGGCCTTGTTTCCTTGGCTCTGTTTTGCATGTGCTGGAGGGCAGAGCATCCCGTGCCGTCGGTCGCCAACCTGTCTCCTGTAGTGGCAGGCGTGGGTGCTTGCCACTCGCTCCCCTTCCAAGAGGATGGGAAGCGATACCTTCCCCCTGGCAGCCCCTCAGTGCTGCCGACTGGGAATTTAAAGGTGGGAACCGTAGCTCCAGAAAAATACTGCATCTTCCTCTGTGGATATTAATTTTAGATTGTGTTTTGGTCACAACGAAGTTTTCTCTGGTTCCCACGCTGGCCTTATTAGGCAGCTAAGGAAAAAAATCTCTCATCTGTATCTACCCACGTTTATCCCTTTATGACGAGGATGTGTAAGAGACAACCTTTCCATATATGCATAGTATGCCTGCTGAAAATTAGTGCTAAAAATACTCTTACAAAAGTATAAGCAAATGGAGAACTTCTAAGGTATTCTTACAGTAAGCTATGAGTTAAGAATTAGAAAACCCTATGGCCCAGTAAGAAATGGATTTTGTGGTCTCTTTGTACTGTTAAAATTTCTTTTGGAAACGAACTCCCACTGCCTAAAATACCATAATGTTTTACAAGTTTGCAGAAGATGAAAATGCTACCAGATGTTAAGTTCAAGGAGCAAGTTAACTACTGCTGTCAGATGGAACAGCTTTTGCTGTTTGGTAGCTTCTCCTTACCTTCTCTCCCTCTTTTCCCCCACCCCCTTGGTTCACTTAGCCACAGCTGCTCCCAAACTGCCCATCCCTTCTGCAAATAAAACCGTATTTCAATCGTATAGGTGAAGGGAGAAGTCTCTATATATTGTACGGTGCATATAATTAAGGTGATGGTTGGTTGGATGACCAAAGTCTTTTATCAAAGTGGATTATGAAACTAAACTGCTGTAGTTAAATATAGTTTACTATTAAATGCATGTTCAATAAGCAGAAGAGAAGTCACTAATAACTGACTTCGGCACAGTGAAAATCTGTTAAGGGCACATGAAAGGGATTGCTAATAACAGGCAGTCTCACCTTAGTGCTGTGACAATGCTGCTATTTTTGCCATAAGGCTTGCTTTTTTTTTTTTTCATAATATGATTCAACTGTATAAAAGGTTTATGGATTTGAAGCACATCAGAGGTCATTTCCTCCTGTGACTCGCTAATCAGCTCTGGTACTTTCATATATACAGCAGGAACTTTCAGACAAAGGTAAGATTAGTAGCTAACCAGACAAAGAGAAAATGGAGGAAAATAATAGTAGTGGTGAGTACATGCATCAAGTAAGTGTGGCCCAATATTTTTATGGCCTTTTTGATAGATTGCTTTGGATGCTTCTGGGCAACATTGAATGCAGCATTTTTTTATCTCTATCCCAGAAGGATTATTCCAATGGTTCACCTTAGATTCTGCACAGACTATTACTTTGATACTGTAATAGCTTTGGAAATGCTCTTCTTTGATGTCAAGAGCTGTATGGAACTGTTCTTTTGATTAAGAAACACTTACACACTTGAAAAACCTAATAATAGATAAGAAAAGAAAAAAATGATCATCAATTGTGCTTTATTAAACTTGGATCTATGGGAGAGATGCAGAACGTGTGTGCATCTGTATCCCCTGTCTTGATCTGTTATCTTTCTGTTGGAAACGCTCACAGTATGTCCGTCTCTGTCTTGAATAGCCTGGGAGCCTATTTCTTTTTACCTCCCCCTTCGTTCTAGCACTATCCCCTTTCTTCTGCCATTGAATGCTTGCAGACCGAACAACCTGGCTGGCAGTCGGATTATTATATTCCCTTCCCCCCTTCCCCCCCCACCCCCATCCTCAATTGATTGTCTAAGATTTATTGCCTACAATTTCAGTTTAAAACCCAGCCTGGTCCACACCAAGAAACGTCTTTTTACTAGCAAGGGGCATAACTGAACTAGTGGCCAACAATTTAACTTCATTCCCTCGGTTGCAATCAGTGCCATTTCAGGGAAATAAATTGCATACAACGATGCAAAGATGCTCAGCTGATGTTGGCTGTGTCTGCAGACACAGTTCAGGGCTTGTAGGAAAAAGCCCCCTACGTTGCTGCGGTACATCTATATGACATCCTATCAATACAGCAGCGGCTTTTAGGTCAAAGGCACGTTACACAAGAGTTCAGGAGGTACTAAGTTAATTTACCAGTTGAATGGGTGTTGAGATTTGCTCTGAAAACATAGATTAAAGCTCTCTTATGCTTCATAATAATATATTTACTGGGAGTTTTGTAATGCTTTTGCCCCAGATTTACTCTTGGAACGCACTGCTCTATTTTTGCAAGTTAATCTCTTATATACTTTGAGATAAACTTTTAAGAAAACTTACTGATCCTGCATTGGTGGGGAAGGGGGGGAGAATGCTCCACTCTTAAGCAAGGAAAATCCTTTTTTTATTCTGTGCTCTGCAAGTAGGCTTTTGTTTGTGAGTTTGTTTTACATTAAATCCAGAGTCACTGCCTAAAAAGGGTTGAGAAATAACTGGGCAAACATTTCAATTTTAGATGTAGGAACATGGTGTACATTGAAGATTGCAATTTTGATCATTTTAACTAAGAAAAAAGCTGTATGGAAATAAATATATGCTCAAGCAGATTAAGTGCTTCTCAGCAAAGCAGATTTGTGATGGCAAAAGTGCCCGTGGACATGGAGCAGTATAGACACCTGAGATACGGATTAGGAAAAACCCAGGATTTGGGGTTTGGCTGAGTACTGCTAGAGTTGTGCCAGCATGCAGTGAAGTTATAAGAATAGAGAGGATGAGTGAAATAATTATATTTATATATAATAATTCTATTTTTATATATATTTATATATAAGACATGGACCTGCTGGAGTGTGTCCAGAGGAGAGCCACGAGGATCTTTTTACTAGGGCATGTACAGGACGAGGGGGAATGGATATAAACTGGAAGAGGGCAGGTTTAGATTAAACATTAGGAAGAAGTTTTTCACTTTGAGGATTGTAAGGCACTGGCACAGGTTGCCCAGAGAGGTTGTTGAGGCCCCATCCCTGGAGGTGTTCAAGGCCAGGCTGGACATGGCCTTGGGCAACCTGGTCTAGTGGGAGGTGTCCCTGCATATGGCAGGGAGGTTGGAACTCGATGATCTTTAAGGTCCTTTCCAACCTAAACCATTCTATGATTCTATGATTATATATTTGCTTTTCTTTTTCACACTCCACATGCCTGTCAGAGAGAGCTTCAGCCATTCAGGCTAAGACTGAGGCTTCGCAGGCTATTTGGTCTCTGCTGCTTCACAAGGAAAGCTTTGGGTGAGAGGGGGAAAGTCAGAACATCGGTTCGCATCTTCACAAGAGATGTGATTATTTGACTGCTTCTTCGTCCTTGTTCATGGGGCAAACCTCTCAAACAGCCTTTACCGCTCCTTTCGAGTCCGTTGTATCTAGCACAGGTATCTTTCCAGACATTGAGGTGGACGTGCATCATTCCACCCCAGTTTGGGAACTGTGGAGTAGGCTGAATTCAGGCTCTCCCTGGTGAATAGGCATCAGGGGTAATCAGAGGACTAAATGAAGATGCTGTGTTCTCAAACACCCAAACTTGCCCTGAGCAGTGTCTGGGGCTCCACTGAACACCAGACAGCAAAGCAGGTTTATGTATCTTGAGAGTCTGTTGTCAGGAAATATATTTTGCAATGCTTTCTTTGCAGCGTTTGGAGAAGTTTTTGATGAGGCATAGCTTGATGATTATTTTTGCAAAGATTGCCTTCTCTGAAGAGAACAAGTTTAGATTACTATATATTACTGTATAGAAAACTATATAGTTTTTCTTCATGGTATGTAGCGTATACTGGATTTTTAATTTGGTTCTACTTAGAGGGTAGTTTTTGAGAATAGTATAATACAACATACCACAGATTATTTGAAGGGGGTTTCATAGTCTGTTGATATTTACTTTTGCAAGCATCATTAATTGTTTACATGGCTAAAAGAGCATCCTTTAACTCTTCAGATGGAAATTGCTTTCGCTCACAGTTGAGAAGAGGAAACAAAGCCAGAATGGAAAAAATAAATACCAAGAAGCTTTAGATATTAATCCTGGCCTAGGAGAGGTGTAACATAAAACGGAAGAATGAAGTGAAAGAGATCAGGAAAGATACAAGGCTTTTGAAAGACCAAATTAGTTTGAAAACTATCTCAGGCCATGATGAATAATTTAATAGCCGGTTTGATATATATGATAGATGATCCTAAAACACTCACCAAGAAAAGAACCAGACACAAGGCTAGATGATGAAGTGGGACAATATATTTGCGTAGGAGACATTTAGACAATAGCTTGAAGACTATGGAAAAAATTGGAGGTAGCAACTAGTTGGATACTTTTATCCCTTTGGATTTTATCTATACAAAACATCAGGGACTTAAGATGTGTAGCTCTAAGAGATCACCTGTAGCCTCACAGTACTGGCATGTTTGTTTAGCCTTAAAAGAAATAATAAAAAAAAAAAAGTAAAGAAACTACTTCTCACAGAAGTCATCATCCGGTGAAGAGTAGAGGCATAGCATGACCATGTATTTACATATGCTGTCAGGTGGGGATGGAAGCAGGTTGAGCTGGATGGGCTCTGTATTGGCTGCTCAGAAGTGGAGAAGCATCACTGTGAAATGCTCCTATCTCCAGGTGTGTTGCAGTTTGATGTGCCGTACAACATGTGACATTTTACTATTTGTGATGTGTCTCCCTGCTGCCCCTGCTCCTAAACCTGGACGTGAACTTCCAGCATTTAAGAAATGCCTGATATTAAGAATGTGATGGAAGTGTTGTCAGCAGCTTTTATTTCAGGTATAAATCTATGCTTCCTCCTTCCTCCTTTGGCTGGTCCAGAGGCTTATCTGTCAAAACCTACTGTCATATCAATATGCCAATTTGGAGGTATGTGTTTAAATGGTATTTTTAATTGCTAAATGTTTACCTCCTGCCAAAAGTACGTATTGACAAGCATCAGCCCTAAGCTTCCAGCGAGGCAGAGATGAGTGAAGCAGAACTAGATCTGTGTCTGATGGGATGAGAATTAAAAGGGACAAGGACCCTGCCAGGAACTGAGTGTTTTGGGAGGAACAAAGGAGTTATCCTGATCCACGTGCCAAAATTAGCAAATGAAGTTTGATATTTTATGATGTCTTGACTGCGTAGCCTTCCTGGAAAACAAGGCACGATGACCTCTCAAGCACAACACTAGTGAGTAACACCCTCAAATCCCCACCCCTGCTTATTGCAAGGTACGAGTTGTGGTGTCTTACCTAACTTTATTTCCTGTTTTCGCTGTGCATTCAGGATAACTCTTTTGTTCCATTTTCAGCCCACACGCTGACACAGCTCTCTCCCTCTCTCTCTTTCCCCTTACACTGTTGTTTAAGCATGCTGTAAACTTATTCATTCCCTAAAGGCAAGAGCAGCTATCTGAGCAACACTTTGTCAGCATAATACATTTACAGAATGCATATTTATGAACCTTTGAGCCTTTATTGTTCCAGAGGGCAAATAAAAAACATGAAAAGTAGCAATATAGTGTTTCAAAGGTCCCTCAAGGAAAACAAAAGTAGTTGGAAATAAATTTAGGAAAAAAAAAAAGTTATTCTCCAGAAGAGAACCTCGAATTAACAGATACAAAATACAGGCTAGCTAAAACTATTCTTCCACCTATCCCAGACTCTCCTAATCCAAGTTGGAAGAAATTTTAAGCTTGAAAAATAGTTTTAAGCTTCACAATAGAATAAATGGCATAGATTAGGCATATGTAATAGTAAACCAGAGATTTTTAAAGCAGCATGTTTTGCGCAATCATAGCAAAATAAATACAGTTTTTAATTGGAAATGATCATCTGTCTTGGAAGCTGCAATACCAGTGTTGTATGTGCCACAAAATTGTAACAGATAAAAGGTTGCTGGAGGAAGCAGAAAAATCAATAAAATGTCCTAATTGTTGTTATTTTAATTGACTCTAGGTTCTTACTAACTTTACAGTGTATAGCTCAACTTTTAAAATGAATAGGCTGCTACTCATTATTGCTGATAATAAAATAAAGGTTGCGTTCTTAGACATGTCCATTAGCTTAATTACAACTAAAAGGTTATTATACCAATGTTCCTAAACTATGCAGCCTAAAAATTAAAACATGTAGCGTTGTCTCCCTGCATGAACTGTCTCCTATTTCAAAATGAGAGATGTGAGTGTGGCTGCCTGTAGCTTTCATCCAAAGCAAAAAACTGGAGTGTGTGCCCAACAGCAGAGCTCATGGGAAATTCAGCTTAACCAAAATTTGAAGTACTGAAAAAAGGGAAATAGCTGCAGCAAGCAGGTGAAAATAGATTGAAGTTCCAAATGGTCAAAAATTAAAACAAGTGAAGAATTTTTAGCTCTTCTACGTTTGCGGAGCCATAGGGTTTTGTACACTTTCCTTCTGGGATAGAGTTTGCAGTTGTGCTTCTTCAAGTAAAGACTTGAAAGACACACACAATGGGAGACTCAACTGGACTCAACCTCTATTACTTCTTTCGGCCCAAATTAGGGAAGGACACCCATAGAGCTCCTGGTGGAATGATGCAGAACCCTACTGATGGCAAAAACTAGCCCTGGCATGAGCTGGAACCTGCAGCGCTTCTGCCGTAAGGTACTGGGCGATTTGTGCAGGGTGGGAGGGAAGGTTTGTCTCCTGAGTCTGTCACAGTTTCACTAGTGGATACTTTCTTCCAAAAAGGATGCTGGATGTGTGGCCATATCGTCTGTCCCTGGTGCTCACAGGCATGCTTGAAAAGCTTGGGTGGCTCAAATAAGTGAGAAGAGTCCTATTGTGTGCATATGACGTGCTGCTTCTGTGAACATGAACTCTCATCTAGGGGGGTTCTGCTGAGAGTTCTTATTTCAAAAGTATTGGCTCCATTACAATGGCACACCAGAAAAAAGGTGAGATTGTTCCTGCATGAAAATTCAGCAATGCGCAGAGGAGCCAACTTTAACTTTTCTGTGTGTGTTTTAGTTATTTTCAGTAGTCAAAATGCAACAGAATTCACAAGTCATTCCAGTGCCTCCAAAGTTGTATTTTTAGCCATTATTCACAAATTACAGTTTTTCTTCCCTTCTTTCCTCAAGAATCACTCTGTTCTGCTTTGTGTAAGTACTGGATGTCGAGACCCCTGGAGCAAGTTTGCCTCTGAATACCATTTTCCAGTGAATTGTGGTTATCATTTACTAAACATGAGAACAGCTTGAAATGTTACGATCACTCAGGAGTAACTGCACGGGTAAACCCTTACCTACCACAGTGCCGTGACTTTAAAAAGAAAAAAAAAAAGGGGGGGAAGAAAAAAGTCTAGTTAAGTTTCATTGATTTCTCACATCTTAGGTGTCGCTGACAATGTTACTTTGCAGGAAGTCATCTGAAATACCAAATGGTTATTTAAAAAAACACAGAAGAAACCAAAATGAACCTCTTGCCAGTTCTACAAACACGTTTGCCTCTGTTGTATTGCTTATGACGTGGGGAGGATTCACACAGACAGGTTTCTCCTACCCTATACCACTGTTTAAGAGACAATGTCTTTTAAGGATATGCAACCTCATTTATAAATGTGGTGCAGCGGGAGGAGCAGTATCGGGGATACTGTGTTCTCAGCTCTTAGTACAGAACATCACAATGTTGAGACTACGATTAAGCCCCTCTGCCGCCCTGTGGTATTTGTCGGGAACCCTTCCCATGGGGTGGGGGCCCGGATACCATGTCTGAAATGGGCTAAGCAGTACCTGCTGTCCCCAAACTCCATGTGGGGAAGCTCCACCAGAGAAGGCAGTAACGGGGAACAGAGGGGGAAAACCCTCAGCAGACATCTACCGAAACAAGATGTTATCAACCATCAGCGTTAGAAACGTGGGTTAGCCTCAACAGGGTTGTGTGACGCAGGCAGGAGACTCAAGTGAGGAGAACACCCAGTTCCTGTTGTCACCCAGATTCCCATAGACCCCTTAAAAAACCCAAACAAAAATCGCCAAGCCATTGTGCTTTAATTAACTGCAGGACTGGGAGCTCTGTTTATACTCTTGCTCTTGCTGCTGTTCATCCAAAATAGGACTGTATCTGTTTTTAGCAAAACAGGAGGCTCTTGGAGAAGAAAAGCTGTGAACATACGAAATTTCCTACTGTCATAAAAATCATCCACATTCATAAAGATTATTTAATAAAAAATAAGAGAGAAAAGTCAGTTTTCTGTTTCCTAGCTTTCCAAACAGCTTTTCAAAGCTTGTTTCACCAATGTGAAATCAAGCATAGATTATTTACATTCTTGACTCATTGTGAGAAAGACTGATATGTGAGAAGATCTGCAAGTATAAAAAACCATACATGACTACACTGTCATCTTTAAATTCCCTATACATAACAAAAGTGGCAGGATGCAAATATGAGGCATTCTAGATCAAAGCAGTAAAAATATGAAGATATTATTATCCACAAAATATACAGCGAGTGATATTAATGATAAATATTTTAAATCCAGTGAAAGGAAAAGTCTATAGGAATCTTTCTATTTCAGTAGGAGTTGTACAGTGTGGTTTCAGAGTTCCAGATTACACTAAACTTTGTTATAGTTAGAGATCTGTGACACTGGAAAAATGGAAATAAAACATTTTACATTATTTCTAGGTACTATTTCTAGGTACAAAGGATTGTTGTCATCTTTGTCTTTATAATTTCCTTTTCGTAAAAGAATAGCAAAAGTATGGGAAAAGGGCCATATTGTCACTGGAAATCAGAATCATACTGGCTGCTTTTATCATAATGAAATTTGCTGTCCTAGGACCTTTTCTTATGTATTGTTTGAAAAAGTCTGGGGTGTTTTGTTTTTCTTAAATAATCAAAGAAAATAAGATCTTGAATATTTTACTGGAAAATATTACTGTCCTATCTAAGGGACAGGTCTGAGCAATTTGGGCCAAAAAGCAGAAACTGATTTGGGACAAGTTTAATTTATCTAATATTTGTTTTGAGGGCTGCTCCATTATGACTGTATTTAAAAACTTGTATCATTACTCTTGTACACAAATCGACAATTTGATTAATATTTTGGAGAAAGGCTCCTTAAACCTGTCTGACATGATTGCTTGTAAAATTCTGGTCACACTGTGAACACGTGCCCAAGTTTGATCCTGGTCCCAGGGGCTGGGTCTCGAAGGCTGTCCACCAGATCAGCATTTTGGCTTCAGTCTGCCATTAGCTGTGGTTCACGACGCACTTCCATTTTCCATTTGTGACTGTATGAGTAAGCTGCAAACCCAACCTTTTCAAATAGGTGTTTCCTACGTCCAGCCCCTGCCAAAAAAAGTCATGTTCCATTTTAAAAAGATAAAGTTTCTCTCTGTTTGTCATTTGGCTGTGCATTGGTGGCTCTGTTGCAAGAACAACTAATTGAGAGGCTGATGTGAAAGTTTGGCCAAGTCCTCGCACTGCCTGCCCGTGCATGGGTGATAAATTGCAATATTGTTTCTGAATTATGCCTTCTCTTCTCTGGGCTGAACAACCCTGAGTCTCTCAGCCTGTCTTCACAGGAGAGGGGTTCCATCCCGCTGATCATCTTTGTGGCCCTCCTCTGGACATGGTGAGGGGTCTGGAGGACAAGTCTTATGAGGAACAACTGAGGGAACTGGGGTTGTTTAGCCTGGAGAAGAGGAGGCTGAGGGGAGACCTTATCGCTCTCTACAACCACCTGAAAGGAGGTTGTAGTGAGGTGGGGGCTGACCTCTTCTCCCTGGTGAGAAGTGATAAGACGAGAGGCAATGGGTTCAAGTTATGTCAGGGGAGGGTTAGATTGGATATTAGGAATTTTTTTTCACTGAAAGGGTTATCAAACATTGGAACAGGCTGCCCAGGGAGGGGGGGGATTCGCCATCCCTGGAGGGGTTTAAAAAAAGGGTAGATGTGGTACCTGGGGACATGGGTTAGAAGTGGTTTTGTCAGGGTAGTTAATGGTTGGACTTGATGATCTTAAAGGCCCCTTCCAACCTCAACAATCCTATGATTCTATGCTGCAATATGTCCATGTCCTTTTTATATTAAGAGCCCCAGAGCGGGGAGACCTTACAGTAGCCTTCCAGTACTTAAAGGGCGCCTACGGGAAAGATGGGGAGGGAGTCTTTATCAGGGAATAAAGTGATAGGATGAGGGGTAATGGTTTTAAACTGGAAGAGGGTAGATTTAGATTAGATATCGGGAATAAATTCTTTACTGTGAGGGTGGTGAGACACTGGAACAGGTTGCCCAGAGAAGTTCTGGATGCCCTATTCCCAGAAGCATTCAAGACCAGACTGGATGAGCTTTTGAGCAACCAGGTCTAGCGGAAGGTATCCCTGCCCATGGCGGCAGGGTTGGAACTAGATGATCTTTAAGGTCCTTTCTAACCCAAATAATTCTGTGATTCCATGAATTGTATATTGCCATCTGAGAAAGAGAGTTGTGTTCCTGAGACATGGTGCCTCCAGCTGGTACCCTTCAGGCTGGGTCCTGCTTTACTGCTCCCTTTTTAAGGCCATTTGGAAGAACTAAGATCTGGATTTTCTGGAGATTGCATGCCAAATTAAAGGGGAAAAATAAAAAGAGAATTAGTTTAGAGAGAACATGTTTATTTGAAAGAGACCACATAGCTTTCGTATTTGCTGAGGACATGATGAGATAGTTAAGAGCCTAAGCTTTTAATGATATTATGCACTTAAGATGTTAAAGAGTCTGTAAAAGTGAGTCCAGCCCTATAAAATAATTTTGCTAGTGAAGCTGGTACCAAGATAAATGACAGACTCGAGTGCCTGTCAGCTCTCTGGGCTCGGTCCTCTGGAGTGCAGCTGGAACTGCCGCACCAGGAGGTTGATTATTGCCAATAGTCTCTACTGTGCATCTGCTTTTTTTGTTGCTGTTGCTTCTCCCCCCTTCTCCAGCCTCCCCCCTGCCTCCCTGGTTAGGTCAGTGGCTACCTTTTTGTTTCCTTCCTTCTCTGTTTCTCATTTGTGCTTCACAGGGATACATATTGAATGAACTGAGGAAAAATAAGGAAGAAAATCGGTAATCCTGACTTATATCCCCAGAGTATCACCAACAGGTTACACGACTCCTGTGTTAGGAGATTTTTAGGGAGTTATTGTTAACTGGTTGCTCTTACATATCTGTTTGTTTTTTTTTTTTAAAAAAAAAAGTTGGATTAGAAGTAAATATAAGTTAATATCCACTGGTTTTGTTTTGGGGAGGGTTCACTGATTCAGCTTCTTAAGAGCAGAATGAGTTTGGTTTGAGGGCTTCTGTTGCAAGCTTTGCATGAGTAGGTCAGTAATACCACCCATAGGCTAAACCAAAAGCACCGTGCTACTTGCTTAATAATTAAATGGTCTCCTCATTTCAGTCGCAGTATCTAACATAAGCTAAATCCAGCAAGCCCACCAGCTGTGTATTCGCTCGCAGAAAGTTACTGCTATGATGTTGTACTGAATTTCTCCCAGTCATCCCAGTCTTATTAATGCCTCAGTGTGGCATAAAGCTTCATTCATTATTCATAATAATCCAGTCAGAGGGCACTCTGAGACCTGATAAATTCTCACCTAAATGACAACAGCTGACAGGGCCTAGGGTTTTATAGCCTTTCTCTTACCATAGCAAGGTGCTGTGGGCAAAGGTCCAGAATGATCCTCTACTAATGACCAGTGTGATATATGAGCAGCTGCTGATTTTCTGACATGAAGTCTACTCTGCTGAGCATCCAACCCGCCAGCCGTGAGTAGTGGATGAATATCTGACAGGCGATATACTTCAAGAACAAGTCACACACACACACACAAAAAAAATCTGTCTCAGGTGGGAGGGAATAAAAGGGTTAAACCTGTGCTACAGCACTGCAACATCAACAACAACAAAAATATCCTGGGGGCAAAAAAAAAAAATAAAATCAGAAGTCTGTAAATTCTGGTCGTGCTGATGTGGAAATGAGAATACGATTCCTACTTCTGAAAACTCTTCCTTTTTGGCACCCAGAGGGTTGAATAATCATGACTTTAGAAGCCTGTAAATTGCTTTATAAAAATCAATAATCATCTGCTGAAGGATATTAATTGCACTTTTTCACAAAGGGAAAAAGCTTCATAATATTTTATTGGTTTTTAATGGGCTCTTTGATACCACAGGAGGTAAGTGAAAAGCCTTTTTCTTTTGTTGAGGCGCAGACCTATCCTTTCAAAGGAACGTATGTACCTATTTGAGTTTTAACTTCTCCCTTGTGTTGTGGGTTCAAATGAAAAGCAGGTGGAGTCCTTTTATTTCGCCCTTCTGTTTCATTTTCAACAGTGATTGATTCTCTATTATATCGTCTTACCTTTCCTAAGTTATATTGACAAACGTACGTCTTTTTCCCTGTGTTTCATTGCCATGCAAATTTACAGATTAAATCTGGAAGTTTGACTCTATTGAGATATAGTAGAGAAATGAAGCTCCAAGTGCCTTGAAAAGATTTGGAACTGACAGGGCCAACTCTGATATCTTCTGCTTGTACAGTGAGTATGCATTTTTCAGCGTGCCTCACCCTTGCTTTGGAAGAATGATCCTTTGAGGCTCTTCAAGGGTCCATTATTACGTTTTCTACATCCACAGTGTATTGGGTCTCTAGGCCAGGACGACAAGTGGTTGTTCTGCATATGGGCTTTGCTCAACATGAATTTCTGTTCACTCTATGTAGCACCACTCAAGTGGCAACAACAGGCTGCTCTGGCCTGAAATTATAGAGAGCTGGAGGTGAAAAGGTGGTCTTTGCAGGACTGAAGTTGAAGGCCAGAAACTGTATTTGCTTGATGCTGTGTATTGACCTTCATCATTCCATGTTTTGTGCCACAGTAACAGAGAGATCTGTTGATCAAGATCAATGAGAATCTTTTCCCCTCTTCCCTCTCACTGATGCCTTCTTGTTAGTTAATGGAGAAATGGACTCTACCTGGTTGCCAAATTGAGCCAGTAGATACCAGCAGGCTAAAGTCAGATTAGCAGAGACGGGTCAAGTCCCACACTGATTCTTGTTCTCACTTTATGTACAATACATTGGGGCTGTTGGAATAATTCAGGACTCAACTGGTGACAACTGCTTCCATCGTTCTAGTGCTCCAGTGGTGGGACTTGCTTTTGGGACCAGACTTTGAGGGCTGAAGGCTGCAGAAATTCACTATCTACTAGAATTATGGTAAGGCTTGATCTTCCTGACTGAAGTCATTCTGACAGCCTTATTTGGGCTTGTTTTGAGAACAAGTATTTCTATTAAAAGTGACACAGACTATTTACAAATGAGGTGTGCCTGAACTATATGAAACCTAAACATATTCCAGACAAGTTTAGTCTTTGTTATGTGCAAGAGCTGTGGGTGAAAGCATTCCTGGAATCTCCCATGGTTGCCAGAGCGACCTACGACTGTAACCAAAACATTCATCACTCTTGCTGGGTTTCTCTGTCAGCCTCCTCAGACACTTCTTCCTTATTTCCATTATTTTCCTGTAGAAATAAACTAAATATGACATTTGCTCTAGAGTGACCCACACCAGTCAGAATGTTGTTGTTGAACACAGCCTGACGTGCAATTTGTCAGGCCAAGCTGTTGGATTTTGTAATTGTCCTCTGTTGTCTTCACCAATGTCTTGTTGTCCTGGTTTCTTCTTGTTGCTGCTCCCTTGGATGAACTTAGTTAGCTGACGGTTTCTTTGCTTTGAGTGTTTGGAAGGTGATGGGAACATGTTCTAATGGGTGTGGTGGACCAAGGGAGACTTTTTATTATTATTGTTATTTTGTCTTGTTGATGTAGAATAGAAAGAAATTTCATTAATACTCATGGCCGTGGTGAATTGCCTGTATGATTTTTGTTGACTGGGCAGGTCAGATTGCCTTTAATGTGGCAATCCCTCATTCAGGTGTCCACCATTCAATATCTCCTAAGTTTCCAACAGCCTCCCTTTTTGTCTGGGCATTTACTATTACAATTTTTCAAATGTTTCTCCACCTAAGTGTGAAAATGGTTGTTTTCTTTGTGTTTTTTGTTTGTTTTCTATTTTTGGTTGAACATGCATGTTCCATTCCATCTACTTGAAGGATCTGGAAGTCACTTTTCTTCGGTTAACTCAGAATTTCCCTCTCCAGTAAAATCAAGGGCAGACAAAATATGGAATTGTTCTACAAAATACTCTAAAACCAACCTAAAAATCATTGCAAAAAATAACTTTAATAGAAGATCAAGCTGGGTTTGTAAGCCCATTAGTTGAAGTCTATGCTATGTTTTTAAATATGAGCATTCAGTTTCCTATCGCTAAAAACTTTGTCCAAAGATCTTAAGTTTTCATATGAAGTAATTTAATAAAAATTAATGAAGGAGAGCAAAAGAGGAGAAGAACCTACACCCATCAAAGGTGTACTCAGAGGGAGAGGACAGTTCCATCTTTAATGCTTCCTTCAGGTTGAAGATTTTTGTCCCATCCTGCAGGCATCGGGTATACCATGATGCAGGAAATAACTGACTTGAATTCTCTTGTTCTTCAATTTCTGACTTATGGTAGGAGTCCCTGCAGCGATTTAATGGTAAATGTTTAACAAGGGGAACTCCCCTTTCCTTCTATGATCTCATGATTTGTAAACTGATTAATTTAATAAGGAAAATAACGTTTCCCTTTGGTTAAAGACCTCCGTTCCTGATGACTGGGGGTTCTGTTCCTCAGCTGTTTCCATTCCAGGGCTCTCCCAGTAGGCAGTGTTGTTTGCCTCCGAGTGGAAAACAAACCATTTATTTGACAGGAAGTCTCACAACTACTCCCCTCACAATTAAAGGGACAAAAAGGACTATTTTAACAAGCTGCAGACAATATTTTTAATTTGGGTCGGTTGTAGAGCTCCTGCAAGATTACTTGGCCATCTAACGCAGTTCCATAGTGTGTCTGCGGAATTAAATCAGTTACACAGTGGTACCCACCTTGACTTGTTGGCATTAAACCCGCGCAAATACTGTGCAGAACCTCATAGCACTGCATCACCGCTCATCTTCATTTAAATTGAAACATTTGAGTGAGATTGCCATACCGTCAGAGAAGTGAAGTGTTTCTGACATGTCACTGGGTATCCCTTTCCCTGTATGGACTCCCCACGTGGGTTTTTGTGCATGTTTGTTTTTAGGAACCTCGCATGTTGCCATCCCAAGCCCAATTTGCTGGGAAAGACATTGTTTTCATCGCTCCAGTTTTCTCATCTTGGCAATCAGGAGCTGTAGCTAGTTAAGAGACCAGAGAAATTCTTGGCATTTGCAGGCTGCCTACTGCCATTTAAATGAGCACCCAGATGTGTGTGCATTTTTTCGTTGTTTTCAGGGAAGCCATTGCACAACCTTCATACACAAGCTCTGCTGAAGCTGTGCATCTTAAGCACATGACAAACATGATGTCGCTTCCAGCTCATCACAGTGTGCAAGCACTAGCCCATACCCTCAGCCGGCGTGGATCTGTGGTCCCGGTGGGTAGGGAGCTTACACCAGACTGAGCTGAAGCTGCAACACATGTGAACAAACTCATCATACACAGATTAAAGTGTTGCAATATACTCAGTGAATACCATATTCTTCTCTACTGTATGGAAGAAAATATGGAATAAAAATTGAATTCAGTAGAATTGCCCTAGATTGACACCTGGTCAATCCGAGTGGGTGCTTCCCTGGCTCTGGGTCATTATCAGAGGTGGCGCTGCTAAAGTTAGGCTCTACAGTGTCACAAAGTGTGACGGAGTATATCTGGGCAATTGGATACAGCAGAGTCTCACTTTGGTGATTTTTGGGGAGAGTTACTTCTCTTGTTTTCTGTAGCGTGGCACTGCACAGTACTGTGATTGCGGAGCTGTATTTTTTGTGTAGTGGGTGAATGGGGACTGTTCATTGCAAATTCAAGATTCTGGGAGATAAAAAGGAGAGTGTTTTTTTGACAGTTCTTTGGTTTGTCTCTAGGCACATTGGGTGCTGATTTTCATTCCAGTACATCAAGGCAACTGTCTGAACTACAATCCAAACAGAAATTCCTTCAACAACAAGCCACTAATATCACATGTAGTTCCAGTTGTTCGCACTTTCTTGTGCTCTGTCTTTCCATGAAATCTCACTTCCCCAACCCACTGCCTTGGGCTAATAGTTTGTAACAACACTCCGTCTCTAAAATGTCCTCTATAAATGGAGAAGGGAAGATCATAAAAGAGAAAGATGAAAACATTTACCACTCCAGCTCCTGTGCTCCGAGTCTCTCTTGATTTTCCCGATTCATCAGGCAGTTAGGAGGGCACGCAGTCACCCATGCTGTCTGGCTGCTGTTGCTCCCTCCAATGCTACTGGGTACCATTCATCACAGGCTGCTAGCTGAAGGATACAGCATCAATGCTTGCAATTGATCCAAGAAAACCTGCACGTGTTATTGTACCTCGCTAAGAGTGCTCTTCCCTTTGTGCTTTTCCCTGTAACTGAAAAATTAACCCGTGAGGCTTTTTTGTTGGGACTGGAAAAGCGAAAATAGTATTGGGGGTGGGGGGTGGGGTGGGGGAAGGGAACATTCTATGCTCATCCCATCCCTATGTCCTAATCTTTATTTTAAGGCTGAAAATTAGGGCAAAACCAGAGTATTTGTTGTCTTCTAGTGTATGTGGTTTAGAAGAAAGGAGATCTGTAGGGATTATCAGCTTGTAATAGTATATATTCATATGATGAAACTGAATTACCCACAAGACAAAAGAAACACTTGAGATACAGCATTCGTTTTTTGTCCCACCGTGTGCGTTCATGTGTTACACCTTGGGGCAAATCCCAGGCAAGTGCTGTTTGAAGGGTGTGTGTGTGAGAATCTTGCTTTCTCTAGATCAGCGGTCCTAGATGTAATTATTGTTCACAATAACGTACTGTGCAGTAAGCCCACTCATTCAGACCCATGAGGACATTCACGAAGTAAGGTACTATTGAATAGGGGCTCACACTTTGACTCTGGCTAGAGCCTCATTTGGAAATCTGGGAGTGAGAAAGGAAGGCTCCTTTGGTCACCCCCTTGGAGGGGGATGGGAAATATGGAAGCAGACAGCCCATAGGGCACCAATTTAAGTCGATCCCAAGTCAACCGTATGCATGCTTTGGTGTCCATTGGCTTGGTACGTGCTTACTTCCAAGCAATTTGCTGAATCAGGACTGTGGGCAGTGTCCAGCCACTGGTGCCATAAGGTACAATACAAAAGCAGGAAGTTAGGCAATTTTGAGGGGTTTTCTTTATAGGAAACTTTAAATTTTTATAGGGCTTCTCATTTAAGAATCTCAGCAAGCTAAGCTACAGTGATCAATTAAATTTTACAGCTACCCTGTGCACTAAGTAAACACTGCATTATTATTTTTTGCTTTAATAAAGAGCAAATGCAGGATGCAGAAAGGAAAGGATTTTGAAGTGTGTCCAATCAGCTGGGGCAGCTCCTTCCCTCATTTGTAATCCCCCCTCTGATGCCCAGTAGGATCAGTATTGCTTTTTTTGATAACTAGAGTCAGATGGACAGTTTCATCTTCAGTGGTAAATTCCTGGAGGACGACCAGAACAGATATAAATCCAACCCAAAGAAGAGCAAAGTCCCTTTGTAAATTTAAAGAAGTTACTTAGACTTTTTTATTCAGGTCTCCCTAAAATAAGCAGGTTTTGGAGCACGTTGCAATCAGCGCGGCTATTTGGCCCCAAAGATACAGGCCTGAGTGGTAGACGGTGGGGAAGATTTTGTGCCTTGCTGGATGTAGACTATACCTAAATGTAATCTATCCTCGCTAGCTGTTAAAAAGAACAGGGATATCCTTTCTTGCCTGCCTGTGTTCAGGACATGAAAGGTGCATGAGAGAGAGCTCCCAGATAACACATGTCAGAGGAAGCGGAGACACGGGGCTTCTTTTGGCTCAGCAGATTATGTGTGTAGTAGTCCTTGAATAGGGTATGCTCTTCCCATCTTGGACACAATACAGGAGAACTAAAAAAACCCCAAACAACAAAACAAGAAGAGGATATTGAACATTTCAGAAACAGAACTAATGTTTTCTCTGTAGCCTTTTGTAATAAGACAAGCATACAAGGTGAGAAAACTGTTCTAGCTGTGGGGACAGTTCCTGTACTTTGTGCTATTTTGTATGATTCCTTAAGAAAGCAGCAGATATTCTAAATGAACATCATGTTTCTGGAATGGGTGGGTATCTAGTGGCAGGTATCAAAAGTTTCCATGGACTCAGGAAGAGGCTGGGCATAATGATGGAAGAAACCTTCACTAAAGGCCCTTAAATGAAATGGCACAAAGGCCACTTACAGAAAAAGAGAGGTCAGCCTCTCATCTGACCAGACAGATATGGTCGTTCTCTATGCACATAGATAACATCCCATACTTTGCAATGGGGTCTGTAAAGCCTTTGCCTCCATGAGGAAAGAGTTGTATTTTTAGTTTAATCGTTGCAAGGAACAACCAGAGCTGAACTCACATAATAGAGAGTGTCCAGTCTAGAGGGGCTTCTTTACTTTTTATTTACTAGCTGCCATCCCTTCCTGCCAACTTTGTATGAGGTGAGGAAAATAGAAGAAAAGCAAGGTTCTGCCCCAACGTGTGCTCTTACCTCAGCTGTAGTGCCCTTTTGATTGACTTTAGTCTTCAAGGAAGCAGACACCTAGCCGGGTGTAATCAACTCTCATCCTCTGTGCGGCAAATTGTCACCGCTAATGCTGTTCATGGGACATTTGTGCTCTGCAGATGGTGTTTTCCTCTGTCAGCCAAAGGGAAACCTCTCCCAACTGAGCCAGCAGAGCTGCGTGAAGCATGTCGCAGCTGGAAGCTGTTCTTGGCATTATTTACGTTTAGCTCATTGAAACAGCATACCTGTCATCGGCGGTAGTTTCTGTGAAACTCTCTATCGTGTCTGTTCATAACCAGGCCAGCTTGGCCTCTCCAGAACCGCTCCTTTCTTCCATATGCCTACAGGGCTTTTTTTGCTCCATTTGATGGACTTTGATGTACTTCCAGGAAGCCCCATGTGCCATGCCAGAGAAGGGCATGGAAAGATGCAAAGGGATTTCGGAGAGCATGAGAAAGGTAAATCCTTTATCACAGTTGAATGCAGCTTTGTCAGCGTGTGGAACGTTGTTTTTATTCTGACTCTTGGCAACTCTTACGGTCACCCGTTAATTGAGGTAATGGAAATGTATAGGGTATGGCACAGGTTCAAATAACGAGCCTGGAGGTGCAGCCATCTTTCAGGCAGGCTGGGGACAGAGAGGAGGAGGATGGTGCGGCTGGCTGTGGGGGAGGGGTCTGTGGGCATGGCTGCGGGGGAGAGAGGCAACAAAGAGCAAAGATCTGGAGTCCGATCCTGGTTTCCATGGGGTGCAGGCCTGCACAAGGGTCCAGTTCTGCTTGCTTATTTCTGCTGTAGAAGTGAGGGGTTGGTGTGATCAGGATGCAGGGACAAGCATCCCCTGGGCGATGACGCGGTAGCAGTTGGTAGCATTCTATTGGAATTAGAAGTCTTGTTTGTCAGATCCCCATAGGTGAATGGCTGGGATTCAGAATGAATGTGGAAAAGCAGACTCTAAAATGTGGCAAAGAGAGGGCTGGAAAATGCAAAGCCCAGCCAGCACTGACTGGTGAGACTGGCTCCAAGCTGACTGACATTTGGGACCCAAAAAAGTGAGCGAACCCTTTGCGTTTTCAGTAGGAAATCTGGGACCCTTAATTATTTAAACCTGGAAAAAGTCACTGAAAAGCACATTAAAAGTTGTTTGTGAAATGAGAGAAAGTTCTCAACGTGCTGGTAGCATCTGTGTCCTGTTCCTCCACTGTGCAAGTGCTGCTTTGGGGATGTGACTGCCCATAAGCCTTTCACTGCTCACGATTGCTGCAGGGCAGAACCTGGAGAGATATGTTTGCTATCATGAGACTGTGGGACCTCAGGGAATTTTGGATCCAGTTTTCCTGGGCAGCTTTGGGAGTGCCAGGCTGAACCTTTTTACTTGTTTTGAATTGCCGTTGGCTGCTCAGAGGTTGGTACATGGTACCATCTGCCCGGCTTATTGAATGTGTGAGGGTGTATAGCCGCTCTGGGAAAAAGGGACATATGGAAAATGATAGTTGGTGAATCCCAAGAAAGAAAAGTCACGGGAAACCACCTAATTACCAAGGCTCAATAGCCGGTGAATCAACAGTAAGGAGCTTGGTCCTGAGGTCCTGTGACATAAATGCGTGATTACGTTAACGCCCCACTGCTACCGGGATACTTTTGTGTTTACAGGGCTTTCTCCGTTATTGCTAGAGGCCTTCAAATCCCAGATAGTCAAAATCTCTATTCAGTGCTGCCTGCTGGGCGTTTAACAAGGGTCCTTGTAACGGGACCCGGTACAAGTACAAACATGAATGAAGAGTGCAGGGGCCACCATAGCACCACAGGCTGCAAGGTAGCCAAATGGAGGCAGCCGCAGAAAAGCAGGAAAAAGTAGACAATGACCCTCGGCGCCTCAAGGCATTGCTTCAAAAGGTGTCAACACCAATTAAATTGTAAAGGCTCTGTCAGCTTCTGAAAAGTTATCTAGGCAGGGACAGAAAGTACAGAATCAAAGGGGCTGCAGTGCGGTTTTGTGTGTCTCACAGCAGAGCTGGTGTACACATGCTCCTGACAGTGTGGGATCTGGCTGGGAGCCTCCCAAAGGCACACAGCCATGCTTGGAGTGGAAAAGAGGAAAGAGAGCTAGCGTGGGGTCTCCGGCACTGCCGGTTTTTATAAACAGTGGGGGGAGTGTTTAATAACATAAAACTGGGGTTGGTTAAAGAAAAATCTGAACATTTCTCCCTGGTCTCATTCAGGGGTTAATACATTTGAGAACTGGATGCAACATCTTCCCTAATAAATTTGCTTTCTGTGTGCTCTGAGCATCCTTAATTTCCTTGTAATAAATAGCAGCTCTCAAATTTACTTTATTCATTGCTTAGTAGAAAAGGAAGTGGTGTTTTAGCAGCTAATTTCTTGTGTGGTTAGATATGTATAACCATGAAATTCTCGTGCTGTCTTTCCCCTTTACTGATGGGACAGTGACAGAGTCTTATCCTGTGTTTAAACTGAATGAGGTCCAGGGTGAAGGTACACGTAGGCACTACTCTGTGCCTTATTGATGAGGCTGTTGTGATGCACGCAAATACTTATTGTGGTATTTTCGGTGTGGACAGTCGAGCTGTGGAGTCTAATGCAGAACGAAAGGGGGGAATACTGAGTCTGGCGCTCATGTGGGGAGGGAAGAAGCATGTGCCTTCTGTGTGTAGTGTCTAAATTTCCGTGCAAAAAGGTAAAATGCTTCGTATATAAAATAGATTCAAAGGTTCATGCTAGAAGAAAGCTTCTAACTCCAATATTTATTCTCCTCTATATCGCTCATTAAAAAACTGCAAGAAGGAGTTTTTGCTCTTTTTTTAAAGCCAACTTAAAATGCTAATTAAAACAAGGAATTCAAATTGTTGCTTTTAATCTTAAGAGTTTGCTCACAAATCATGTTTATGGCTATTTAAATGACTGAGTGATGTTGATATTAGCTCATCTTTGGAGGTATACACAGCAAATCAAAGAGATGGTTCATGGTTTTTGTACAATGAGTCCTAAATATGGTATTTTGCCAAATACCCCTTGGTATTTTAACAAACTGGTTAATCAAAAATTGGTTTGGGAGGAGGAATCTGAGTTGCAAGGTTTGGGAAAGATATTAGTTCTGTATCTGTTCATTTAAATGGTGTATTGCTGCGCTTTTGAAAGCCTTTTGCAGAAAAGTAGGCAAATCAGTTGAACATAATATAAAAGCAAGAATGGAAACTGCTGGAATACCTATCTACAGATAAATTTTTCTCTGACTAGAAGTTTGGAATGTGTTTCATTACCTGTTTATTATCATGTCTTTGAAATCCTTATTATTCTTATGTCTTATTATTCTTATTCATATTATTATTATCATGTCTTTGAAATTCATCATCCCTAAATGTCCAGACACCACGAGAAACCAAAAGAACTCCTTCTGACAAAGTTGAAGGAGATGTCAGAAATACTCTAAGTCTCTTTGCTTGAGTAGCAGCTCAGTTTAGCAAATGTAATCTTCTCAAACACTAGAGCAGAAGTACTTTAATGGAGGGGCAAAAAAAGAATAAAATTGGGCTGTGCGTGGCTGTGTTAGGCTGCTGAAGATCCCGTCTCTGGCCTTGCCAAGACCACACGCTTCCTGGCATCTGAGAGGACAGCTGGTGTATTTTTTACCACCCATGAGGATGATTTCGCGAGCATTTTTGGGCAGTCAGCCGTGCCCCGTGGCTCCCCCAGCTGTGCCAGTGGTAAGCAGCAGCCAGCTGGCCCGGCCTAGCAGCCGGGTGGGCTTTGGCAGAAATACCCAGCTGATCTCCAAAAAACATCACTGAGCAGGCCTGAGCGAGGGGAAGAGCCCCTGACTCTTCCAGCTCCTAGGGAAGAGCTGGCAGGGGGAGCTGGACTCGGCGGCGAGTTTCCCTCTGTAGGTGAGGATTTCCAGGCTTTGCGTAGGAGTCAGGGGAAGCTTTTGGGATGGGCACCACAGTGCACCCGAGGTAATGCCTGCTTCTGGAAGCTGCTAAGATACGGCCTCTAATCCAACTCAGCTGAAATGAGCAGTGAGCAAGAGAGTGGGAACACATATAGGCATACAGCAAGGAGGCTGGGAAGAAAGAGGGAGCATGCTTGGACAGGTGCTGATTAGTATTTTTCCATAGATGGTGATGGAAGTCCGGACCGTGGCTGTGCTTTGTGTTGAGAACGGAAGAGAGCGAATGTGCCAGAGCAGCCACGTCTGCTCTCATCAGAGGTGCTGCTGGTGAGATGCTCCCCACAGGTGTAACTCAATCAGAAGTGATAGGGAAGGGGATGCTCGCATGAGCCGTAGCTCAGTACCAATTTCATCCTATGCATTTGTCAGCTGTTGCTAGGTAGCTGCCTGGTGGGAGTGGAGAAGTGGGATTTAATTCTCCCCCCGCACCCCCTCCTTCAAATGGCTTGTTGCAAATTGCTGTCCTTCTGTGCAAATGGGGAGAACACGTCCCAGTGCTGCTCCACCACCGGCCAAAAGAAAGCGCGACGGCAAGCGGGGCTGTGCTCCTGTCGGCCTCTGCGTGTGGGAGACGGCACTGTGACTCCTTTTCCGACTGTCCATAAACAACTCATAGCAGACTTCTCCAATTTGCAGGAGAAAGGGATTAGCGTGCAGAAGGCCACCTGATTATGGCAGGAGAGAAAAAATTCATCAGGTTTTACTGTGGTTTGGGGCAGAGTTCCTCAGTCTAATGCTGGTTTGCTTTTTGCTGATTCATTTTTCATGTGGAACAAAAGTGTAAGAAGAAGATATCATTTCCATGTTCTGTTTTGCTCTATAAAGCAAAAGCGTTGGAGAATGATGAGAATATGGTTTCTGTTGGTAAATAATAACACAATCAGCAGTGCAATTTTTGCCCTTCTGTGTGCATCAAAACAAATTGTGCAAATGGGTTGTGTGTCTACTGCAAATTAAAAATAATTTTGCTTCTTTAAAGAAATGTCATGGTGCAGGCATTTCTCAAGATTTAGCAAAATTCTTACAGCTCTTTCTGGCCAGCAAGAGGAGAAACGTGACCGCGTTGTCCTGCGGCCGGTGAGTGGGTAGGGACCCCTCGGTGTCTGAGGGATGCTTTGACTCTGCCCTGTCTTTGTGCAGCGCGTACAACACAGAGGAGATTTTACATGGCTGAATGCATTGTAAACTCTGTCACTTCAGGGTATCACCCGCTTAAACAACATCCTCATCATTTTTCTTAGGAAATGATCTGAGACAAAATATTGAATTATTTAGAGTACCACTGGGAGAGGGAATTGATTCCTCGCTGTATCAGAGAGAAATAGCTGCTCTTTTGAGGCTTGATCCAAAGCCTGGAGAAGTCAATGAGAATCTTTCCATTGATTTCAATAGGCGTCAGATCATGCTCCTATTCACTCATCAACTATTTCTCTTTAGTTAGAACAAAACAATGCATCCTTTCATTGCAAGATACTCAGTTTGCTGTACCTAAGAGAAACATGTTCTGTCCCATTCTGCTGAATACAGAGTCACTTATGGGCTGGTGAAATAAATAGCAAACAGCTTTTTAACATCACTGAAAGTTAGACTTAGCCCCTGTGCATTTGAAATTCTTGTGGCATGTGCACAGCTACCTGCATATGCACATTTTAAACCCAATACATGAACTTGTGATACTGTTTTTCTTTGCAAGCAATTCTCCTGGTTTGGAATAAAAAGGTGCATCCTACTTTTTCTCTTTCTAGGCTTTCAGATGTGTTTCATCCTCTTTGCTGCCAAAGGCAAAAGTATAGTACACTTTCATTAGATATCAATTACTTTTCTGTTCCTGGAAAAGTCAAGAGGCAGCATCTATGCTGGATGGCACTGAAATTTCCCATTTTGACGCTGAGTCGGAAAAAAGTAGCAAAACTAGGCAGGGCTTCTGCAACTGCCAGCAATGACTTCTTTTAAAAAGAGACACGCAAGTTATTTTCTCAAATGTTTGACTTGCATATTCTCTTTCCTTGTGCCATGCGTGTTTAAACAAAATTTAGCCGTGTGTAAACAACATTACTCCTATGTGTGCATTCAAAAGGACACAGAGCAGATCGCTAATCCAGTCTCAGCTTGCCGTCTTTATAAAATGACTCAAAAATGGACCTAACACAAAACATAGCAGCAAAACCAAATACCAGTGAGTGCCACACTCAGCTTTTGACCTCTTAGGTTGTGTCTGAGTCAGGAGCAAAGTAGATTCATTGTTCACCACCTGCAGTATACCCACTTCTGAGCTCAGGCTGCAAAAAGCACCTGATGGCTCTTCTGGAGTTGATGGAAATACACTTTAGTGTAATTTAGATTAAGGGAAGATAACGCTTCTGGTACGTGGCTCAGCGCAGAGCCTGTAGGGATTGGGTACAGGTACCAGTTTGTAATACTTTGGACTTTAACATACTGTGGAGCAGCCTCTGCTGATTATCTCCTGGCCTGCTGTAGTCAGCTGCAGAAGGCCATCATACTGGCCAGAGGCTGAGCACCACCTCTCCACACGCTGTGCTTGCAGTGCGCTGTGATTGCAGCGTGCTTGCAGCGGGGTCCAGCTCGCATACCTTCCCGGTGTGATCCTTAACCCTGGAGCGGGGGCGAGAACTCTGCCCAGAGTGGGCTTTGTAGCAAAAGGCACGTATTATAGAACTATAGTCATTGTATAATTCAGTGGTAAATGACAAACGTGCCGTGTAACTTCCTATCAGATAGGTTTTCTTGTAATGCCCTGTTTTTCGGTAGAGCAATTTTTTTCACTTTCATAATTTAATATTTTCAGCACACATTGCTTCTTATCTTGAAGGAAATATTTTCAGATATATAATTATTCAGTCGTCCAGAAGGACTTCTAAACAGGAGATCCGTAGTACTCCCAATGTTATTCAGAAAATTGGTTGTATCAAATTGTAAAAATTTCAAAATATTAAGAAATGGTGAAAGCGAGATGAGATGACCACAGCAGGGACAGGGGCAGCATGTTACAGCACCACCTGTGAAGACTCCTGCTTTTGGGAGCTATCTCCACAGTCAAAGGCTGGTGAAGAGTTATGGACCCCTTAAAGAAAAAAATGGAAATATTGTTTATATTACCCGATGATGCCTACTTAGAAGTAGACTAATGGGAAGACCGGATTGGATTGAGCTTATTTTTGTTTTTAAGATGACTGAGGTAAGAGTTGAAAGAAGACAAGCAGAGCATGGCTTCAGAAAAATGCCACTCAATTTTCATAGCCGGAGGGTTTCTGTCAGGGAAAAGGAGAAATAATAGCTTATATAAAATTCTGAAATTTTATAAATATTTATTAATACTGAAATATCCACCAGAATCAATCACAGAATCGGTAACAGGAGCACATTTAAGTCTTGGTACAAGTTCTACTGAATGCAATCTGATTGCTTGCATTGATTTTGAGAAGGATGAGAGCTATCAAGATTTTGTCAAAGATTTTGCAAAAGAAACCAAGAGATTCCAGCTAGCAGCCCTTCCAGCTCCACAGTCACAGGGCAAGGCACGGAGGCTATCATATGGGGAGACCTTGCTGAGGATTCTGATAGCCAATTTGGGGGAAACTTATCAGCTTCCTTTGTCAGTGAACTTCACCCCTCAGCTAAGAGTTAACAGAGGACTTGTTTCATGTTTCAAATGGGATTTTGTGCTGCAAAGAGTGGATTATAGTAGGATATAAATATGTTGATATCTTATCAGTTTACCAACGCGAAGGGAAAGTGTTCTTGAGGCAAATGAATCATCTTTGGATAGGGTAATTAATCTTTGAAAACCTAAACTTGCCAGGATGCGATTATTTAGGTGAATGAAGCAAGGAGGATATAAACTGTTAAACAGCACAGTAATACTATAGAAGGCTTAATTTTCTGTGTTTTTAATTAAAATATCTCTGAAATAAACACTTCACTTTTTTTTTTTTTTAATTCTTTAGTATTTGAGAAGATTATTATTTCTAATCAGAACTCTGTATGCTTTCTGATAACTCTTAAAATTTGGAACTTACCGACAGAAATCTTTGTGACGTTTGGGGTTGCTTAAATTTACTTTCTGTTCAAGTAGATGGTAGTTTAGATGATCTTTAAGGTCCCTTCCAACCTAAACCATTCTACGATTCTATGATAGTTTAGCAGATCCGTAAGAGAAAGAATTTCTCTCCCAGAGCAATGACAAGAGCAGTTATTCCACAGAGTGGTGGGTTTATTTTCCTGCCCCTTTCCTGTGTAAGCTGCCTCTTTCCCCTTTCTTGCTCCCCTTGTATTGCAGGAGAGATTGAGGAAAGCAGAACAGCTTTAAAAACAAGCTGAAGAACCTGGTGTCAAATGCAGGCTGCCTTTATTCTGAAAGTTATTTTCCACCAATTAATTGTCTTTTGTTAAGGATTTTCTGTCGATGCTGGTGACTAAAACTTACAGTATTTGAAAGAAGCATTCTACATGGATACATACGCAGCCTGAATTTGGAACAAAAGAGCTTTACTATTAATCTTGATCTATTATTTCCTTGAAATATGAGGGTAAGAAGAAGATTACAAGACCTTAAAATGTGGAGATGTGCATGTGTGTGTGGATATCTAGTCAAACTGAATTTACTGGGAATCATCATGGGTGGCTGAGGCTGAGTCAGTGCTACCAGCTCTGCTGAGATTTCCTCTGTGGATAAGAGCTCGCGCGACTGGGTAGTTCTTAAGTTTCTTGACAACACAAAGCCAGTTCCCCGATTTGTCTGCTTGTGAAATTTCTCCTTCCAAAATAAAATTTTCAGAGCATTCAGTTAAAAATCTGTCAGTGATTGATATTTTTGTAAATATGGAAAAAACCCAAAGATAATATTAGACTCAGAGACATGTTTTGTCTTAATTATTATTTTTTTTTTTTTTATCTGGCTGTATTATAAACTTTAGGAAAACTGTGATTAGCCCTGGCTATTTGCCTATCCTGACAACTATAGATAGACAATTTGTTATCCATGTGTAAGCTTAAAATATTTAATAAATGAGCTGAAAATTAGGTATTTATGTTACTAGTGCCTACTATACATTTATAATTGGTAGATGGAAAGCTATCTGGCTTTTTTCACTTGTATTTTTAGGAAAGCGTTCCTCCCCGCATTTGTAGAAATTAACTTTTTTGATTACCATTCTGATTTTAAAAAGAAATAGTGCTAGTCAATCAGACAGAAATTTTGATAGGGATGCAATTACCTTTAGTTCCTTCCTTCCTTCCTTCCCATAGAGAGTTAAATTATACTAGCATGAATACTCTCTTAAAGATGAAAATACCTCTATAGCAGAGAGAACCATATCAATTTAACAATGTTACTTTATTTCATGTAGAAAAGAAACTATATGGGGAAGGTTTAAAAAAACCCCTATTGAATAGATATTTGATGCTTCACAATTAACAGCCATGATTTTACCTGTGAAAAATGGTTAGAGTTCTGGGTTGTGATAGTTGTTATTAGAATGATGTTTGCTCAATCATCTGTTTCCTTTTATTATCTTATATGCAATCATTGCCATGAGAATCTACAAGTAAGTAATGAGTTTGCCGAGTTGAGATGACTTGGTTATGGAATATATTTCATAATTAAAAATATGCATATATCCTTCCTCCCAACTTTGGCAAGCTCAGCTTAAAAATTCTTGTCATTATTTGTTGATGAATAATATTCAGGTTAGGTTGGGTCAACACTGCTGATTTGGACCCACTGCAGTTTTCGAAAATATAAGTATGATTTTTTTGCTGCTGGAGTCCATTTCTGGAAAGAGAACTAGATCATTAGCTGGCGGGAAATGGCATAGTTACGTTGAAGACAATTTTCACTAATTGATTATCTGGCTGATTCAATTTCTAATCTTAGCTCTCACTTGGACCAGATGCAATATTATCTCTCAATATAACTCATAGTTAAATTTTGCTGAAATGATATCCCTATGAAATTTCTATTTGTACAACAGGCTTAGTATTTATCTATCTATCTTATTAAGAATCTAAAATAAATTGGGGCAATCCCATCCCACATTCAGGAAAGTGTCCTATTTTTGGTCTCCATGCCAACTCTCTGTAGAAGTGTCTACTATTTTGTACCATCATTAGGAGTACATTCTCTTGTTAGAGATAATAAACCCGCTCTCCTTTCTATCGCCCTAGTCTATTCATTTAAAAATTGTTTCATTTTTACAACACTAATGTTATTCTCACCAGCTTGGCAACCCTGCGATAATAGCATAAATCAGTGAATTATTATTTTTGTTTAAGGCATTTCTAATTTTTAATTAAAAAGAAAAGTCAGACTCTTGCTGATCACCTACAGGATTGTGACTCTCCATGGTTACCTGTCACTCAAAGAGATCTAGCTCTGAGGAATGCTAATTAGCACTGTTAAAGCACTGGTAATTGAACTGTGGAGACAGCCTGCAGAAGGAGCCTGTTTGCATTCAGCATTGCTTTGCCATTTAAATGGACTCGTACAGTCATGAAGGTATGGTGGATAAAAGCGAAAAAAGCACTCGGGCTGTAATTTTTCACTTTGACTTCAAAGCTGTTTACCAAAGTGTTTCCTAGAAACGAGTGCCCGTACCAAAAGAGTGTCATGCGTAGCATCTTCACTGACAACCTACGCCTAAAAAGCGCACAGGGCCCTCCGCACCTTGCTTTTCTTGTTGCCTGGAACAGCCACTTGTAGCAATGGAGCTCCAGATGCTGTCCTGGACGACCTGCACCGCTCCCTGTTCAGTGCTGGGGTTCCAAGCAAGAGGTTAAAAATTAAAGGAAGTGCCAAAATTAAAACAAGCTGAAGAAAAACCCTAAAGGAAGCTAATGTTTGCTCTGTGGTTGATGATTCTTTTCCAGTTACTTATCTGACTCCCGGTGCTGTGATATCCACGTGCCCTGGAATACTGCACTTTCCATCACAGTATTTTACAGGTTTGCTGAGGTGAGGCAGAATGTCTCTCGGCGCAGTAGAAGTGAAACCCAGACCTTCTATCACAAGGGCAGGCTCCTCCTCTGGCACCCTGATTTTTCTCCGAAAGCAAATACTTATCTCCTGAAGATCTAGTACTTTTCTTAACAGTACCCCAAAAGTGAGACATCCATTTCATGTTGATTTAACATGTCTTTGTCATCTCTTTAATTGCTCATGCGATCCCTTTTCCTGTTGTACAATTTAATGTCTCAAATTCTTCTCGTTGCCTTCAAAGAGTTGCATATTTGTTTAGTTCAGCAAATATGAGCAATCTCATTCACAGGTATGAAGCTGAACCGTGGGCCTTAGATTGTGATGCGATGCATACATGAGTCATACGTTTAGATACTCTGAGAATAATGAATACTGATTTTAAAATGTGTCCATCAGCTAATAGATGAAATGGGGATTATTTTTTTCTGTTTATCAGATAAGTGTGCGCATTTTAGTACCTGCAAGGTCATGAATTGATCATTTGGTTATGTGAAGTGAATATTTGCAGCATATGACAGCTGTACTTTATTTAACTGTAAAAATTTGAGACAGATGCTAATTTAAGCATTTCAGGATACTGGTGACTTTTGTGTTAAAATGTGAAGATATGATAGTGCAGAAAGTGTCCAAGTGTTATCTTCACTGATGAGTTAAACTTGAAATCCCTTTTCGCTTATGTGTAATGCTCCTACCTATTCTTTACAGATAAAACTGACTCTTAATCTCAACGAGTCCAGGACTTAATGTAGACTTTTCAGTGTGCCAGACTAAGTGTTAGATGGGTAACATGCAAGCGCTGTCTTTATGTATCTCCACCTTAGTGCTTATTTAACCAAGACTGTTCCTGTGTGAGAGGTTCCCAGTTTTTTCATTCTTACTGCTTTGTGGGGAACAGTATGGATGGAAATTTTCCATGTTACGAGGAAAAGAAAACCCCGACAGTCAATGGTTTCATGTTCCTGAAAGATTATGATGGCAGTTGAAATTTAACACTTTCCAGATCATATTATATCTGGAGAACGGTAAGGCTGACCTGAAGGGCTACGTGCTAGCACGTTTCCACCTTGCTCCATTCTTTCGAATGGGACGCATTGACACGTTCACTATGTTTCATTTCTCATGGGTGTTTCGCAGGATGCGTCATGTCTTTTAGCCTCCTGACTGTGGCCCGTGCTGGTTAGGTGGAGAAGGACCCACATACCCTTTCACATGATTTACACTTTGTGATTCAAAAATACTAGGAGAAGAATTTATATCCCAAGCTGTGCTCAGGAGTATAATGGCACATCACCGGCTTTTAATCTGAATAATCTCAGACCATTGCCTTGGGAGCACTGGCTTTTTTCACTTATTTGCAGGTTGGGTTTGAAGGGGTATCGTCTTTCTCTCATTTATGTCAAGCTGTTATCTGTTTAGCCTTCATGTTGCTCATGACTTTTTGTCTCTGAAATGCTTCATGCACACCAGGACCCTTGTGAAACATGGGCAGGGTGCAGTATGTTGTCAATGTAGGGCATCACGCAGGGTCCAGACCCAAAATGGAAGGCACAGGGTAGCCGTGCTCTTGGCAGGGCTTTTGCAGCATGATGTGGTGCCCCCAGCATGATGGAGATGTGGTTTTGATGTCAGGCTGACCTGTCCCCACTGCGGAGCTCTCTGCCTGGCATGCTTGATGGGTACTGGCCTTGTTGCTTCTTGCTGGGGCTGGGCGTCTGCTGGAGTCTCCAGCAGCTGTGCCCACATCCCTGTGTGGTGGCAGGCACCTGAAAATACGAAGGAAGATTGCCACTAGCTCCCGCCTGTCAGTTAAGCAAGCAAAGAAAATCAACCTCAGAAAAAGAGACTCTGACTTAGTGACCCCAAAGGAAGCCTGGAGTCATTTTGACAGTCCAGGCATTATCCAGCCCTTGAATACATGACGTTATTGATCCCCTAAATTTGAAAGCCCACTAGTCAGGGCATGGGTTAGTGCCTATGAAGACCACCTAAAGCCTTTATTGGGGATGGAGAGCTGTTGTAGAGGCTGACAAAGGAGTGGGAGATGCTGCATTAGGGTCTCCAGAGGCACATGGGCTCCCACGACCCAGTGCCTGGCTGGGAGGTGCTGCTGTCTGTGCAGCAGCCTGTCGTGCACTGGAGCAGTGGCACAGCACAGCTTTTTGATTGCAGGGAGTCTCTTAAATACACAGTGTGGTTTTTGAGACTAGACCAACACTGACCTATCAGCAAATAGGCTTTGAAGGTCATTTAAATCCGATAGTGGACATACTGTATATCCCATTTTCTAGCAGGGCAAGAGAGTGTTGTAAGACCTATTTTTGGACATCTGGAATGGCAGTCGCCATGTGCATCGCCACAGCACTGCAGGTGAAACCCCACGCTGAAACAAAGAGCAACTCCTTCCTCTCTGGCTTCAGAGGAAGTGTATTCAAATGTGTCTTTGCTCTTCCTCACCTGTCTCTGGAGAATTACACTGGTTGAGTTCACACAGAGGAGCTCAGTTTTGAGCTCAGATAGTCTCTAAACGTGCAAACCTTTTGCAAGTGTCATAACCAGTTACACTGAGCAGAGGAGAGCTATATTTGTGTGGGGAATGTGTTAACGTGGAACACTGGAGCCATAGACGTTTTGGTTTATTTTAGTCAGCGTTAAGAAGAAAAAGTATCCAAATTGGGAAAATTAGATAGTGACTGTATTAAAGTGGCATTTCTCCTCTGTTGACTTGCCAGAAAAAATATTGGTGTTACCAACAAACCCAAAGGCAAAAAGAGCAGGTGACTTACCTGGTGTCACTCAACATGTGAAAACTAGAGATGAGACGCTACCTGTCTTCAACCTGTGCCCCGTTCGTTAGCCCAAGCTGCCTGACAACGCAGGCTGTTAACAGAGACACAGATAAATCAGAGAAAGAAAAAAATCTGATGATACATTATTTGTATCTATCTGCCTCATCTTTTCCAAGGCAGAAAAGCCTTTCACTTCTTAGTTGTCTGCAAAGGGATATTTCCTCTTATGATTATGCCAATATAATAATTATATTGCATTCAAAGCAATTTAATCTGAACTGCAAATAAGTACTTTAGTACTGGGGAGTTGCTTCAGCGTGTGACTACAGAGGCTTAGTTCTCAGTTACAGCAGTATAATTGCCTCTGTAAATCTCCCCTATGTAGGCAAACCCTTAGACAAGCAGACCAGTACTGATTTCGCGTTAAGTAGACACATTGCAGAGCACCAACTTGCCCCCAGTGCCAATGCCACCGACATTTGGATTTTTGGAGCAGCGGTGCATGCAGACACACTCAAAGCAGCGTGTGGCTGAATTTCACACAGGCTGTGTTGTCTATGGCTGGGTGCATTGTTTTATGAATCGGGCCAAGGAAATGTGTGCAGTATGCTCTACAAAAAAGCTAGTACAAAGGCACAGCTGGTTTTGAACCAGCAGTGTTTTTTTCACTGCTTTTTATACCAGGCTACCCTCTTTTAGACTAAAGGTTGCAGCATGTACATTTTAATGTGAAAACACAGAGGACCCTGGAGGCTGGATCATTTGCTCATGTAAATTAGTGTTGCACCATTCTCTTCGGTGCTGTTGAGTTATGCCGTCACCTGATAACGTTTGTGTTACTTCTATGGCAAAAGAGCTATAAAAGCCTTCCACTTTTGCAAGCGAACAATAAGCAACCGTACCAATCAAACATAGCTTAATAAAAACACTAAGAAACCTTTTCTCTGCTAATTGTAAACAAACCTAGGTTTGCTTACGTGTATTGTGAGCATATTTACATTCTCTTATTGTTGGAAACAGTTTGAGGTGAACTGGATTTCAGCATCTGCGCGGGCCATGCGTAGCTGCCGTATGCAGCAGTACCACACAGGTACGGCCTTCGTGGCGCAGCCCCGGCACCTGCGTCGCATCCTGCTGACACCCGCCAGGCTCCGGTGAGGTGCGCACCTCAGTATTTGGAGGTTTATCGCTTTCCATGCCAGCCTCATGTCATTCGTTATCCTCTTCTAACTGAGTCTGCTCCAGCAGTGAGAAGGGAAGCGCAATAGTTAGAGCTGCTGCATCCCTTAAACTACTGCTTTTTGGGAGCTTCATGCGGTGGTGTTGGGTAAATGTTCCCCAGTGGATAATCTCCTGGTGGAGACTGTCAGGCAGCCAGAGCTCGTTGTGGTGTGCTGGGGGTTGTGTGTTGCAGCAAGGGTGCTGCTCGCCATCGGTCACTGTGGGGTGTGATGCTGCCTGTGCGGTGCTGGGAGAGGGATGCCATCCCCAGTCCCCTGGTTTTCCGTCCCCCAGGAGCTCCCCATGGCCTTATCCCCTACCAAAGTCAGCAGGCAGAAACACGTGCCTTCAGCAGGTGCTGGACCACGCACAGCTTCTCTGCGCGAGGATATTTGCATTTCCTTCTTCATTCTATGCTATTAGAGCAGGTCTCGCCCCATCACCTTTAATACTGAAAAATTTAGCCATTTGATTTGAATATCACATTTCCTCTTCTGATTGTTAAACTGTTCCTAAAATAGACTTGGAAACCAATTTGCAGTTTTGTCCCTGGAGCTCTCACACTGGTAGTGGGACAAGGGGCTTTGTGTCAAAGAAAGATGCCTACCTTCAGCACCAGGCTCGAATATAAAATGATAATAAAACACTTTTAAGAATGCATTTCACAGTTTATCCTTGGTGTGAATTGCTTCTTACACCGTGAACTTTTTGGACTATAGGGCTGAGAATTTTCTTTCGAGTCTGTCCTGGGTTGCAACCAATAAAGGTCTCGGAGCAGAGATGGCAAAGCTTCTGCTCCGAACTCCAGAGAACGTGAAAATGGAGCTCTAATGAGGACGTCTGTCCTGTGACAGCTTTCCCAGCAAAACAACAAACTGGCCCTACTCTGGTTGAGCCCTAGAAACCCTTAGGGGATGCTAATGTGGTATGTACTCACTTCCTGATTAACTATACCTGCTGAAAAAGCTTTTTTTGTTCTTAGGATCTTATGAATTGCTCCAGTCTGAAGGATTACATTACAGAGCAGTTCATGAGTATGGCATTTCCTGGAACATATTTAAAGAAATATGGTGCAAGTGCATATATTGGCATAGAGACTTCAACATTCCTGTAAATGAAATATTACCAAACCCAGAAAACAACCCCCACCAAGAAAAAACCCCGAACCATTAAGGGTCTGTGAAGCATCTAAAACTAGGTGTGCACTATGTCTTAAAGTGCATTCTGTTAGTACAATATTTTCAGCTTGCTTCTCAAATCAAAGTTCAATTTGCTGTTATACGGCTACGCATTTTCTAGGTTAATGCTGACATTAGCTCAACATTACATTTGAGGAATTAGATGCTTCTTTGCAATGAAATGCAGAATGTAGACAGAAGATTGTCCACAGCTCCGTGGTTGCGCAGTTTGAAAATATCCATGCCTCTCAGGTTGAATTCACCTGGTTGTGCTACTAAGATGTGGTAAAGTTCCTACAGTTTTGTGAAGATATGTTAAACCTCTGGCTGCTCCACAGCCCAGGTCCACTTTGGAGATTATTTTGATGGATGCAAAGCCTGCAAAGACTGGTGGGATTTGTTTCTACCATCTTCTGCGGCTGGTGGGATGCAGTCAGGCCTGGATCTGCTGCCAGGTGACTTCTTTCCTCCCAGGCCTTGTGGAGTCCTGCTAGTGGAGGTCCAGAAAAGCAAGAGCAGCTGCAGTGGCAATGGGAGCACAAGGTGAGAAGGGCCCTGGAGGGACCGTGCATTTCAGAGCAGGGAATGTGAGACAGAGAACTTAAAGGAAGCTTTTTCGGACTTTAGCTGCTAATCAAAATATGTAAGTAAGCTCTTGAGAGAAGTTCTGGCGAGCGAAAAGCTGTTCACAAAGAAATATCATCAGTAATTTTAAACAGTGAGTGAACAGAAGAGAGGTGTGGGTTTGGTGTAAAGGCCGTGTTGCTTATCACCAGGTAGTGGCTAAAGTGCAATACGTATCCAATTAATTTGGCCTTGTTTTCTTCATGTGAAATATTAATGAAAAATCACACATGCCGTGTTTACATTTGTCAAATAAAATTCTCCCTGAATGACTTAGCTCCACTTATAAGGGCCAAACAGCGGTGCTTACAGTGAAAATACTGCTTCAGGCTTGAGATCAGTCGTTGCTGCCCTCAAATAATATAGAGGCTGTGTAAACAACAACCAGCTGCAGGTACACAGAAAACTGGAAATATCAGCAGTTAGGAAAGCCATAGACTGGTGCTAAGGGCACGTCATTCTGTGATAGAGGAGGTGAGGCGGCAGGGGATGGCAGAAGGATGGTGCCAGCCTTTCGGCTGCCCTGTAGGAGCAGCAGCTGTGCAGAGGCAGCAGGGCAGCAGGCAGGCACTCTGCTCATCTTAAAGATGTATTTTGGTCGCTAGCTCAAACGCACCTTTTCTGGCTAAACAAAATTCCTAACGATAATACACCTTGGCACAAATAACGTTAATTTTCCGAAGCCATGCTGAAGAGAATAGTTTTCTCCTTTTAAGCAGCTAGTTTTAAAAAGATTTTATCCAAGTTGAGGCTGGGAGAAAATTGCGTAGAAAACAGTCTTTGGCGAGGAGAAAAGTATATAGGGAAACAATCCCATATTGATAACAAGTGTGAATGAATTACTGTATTTCAGATTGACTCCCAAGCAGGTGGGGTCTCTTGTTTCATAACTTACTCTTCTGTTATAAGCTGGCACAGGAGACTGCTTTGGTGAAGACATTGCAAATGGCCTGTAGACACTTTTGGCACCAATTAAGGATCATTTCTAGTACTGGTGGGGGTTAGAGGCCTCAGGTTTTAATTAAGAGCCTGCAGTCCTTGATACCATGCAAACATAAGCTTGTGCCTTGCCGTTGCATGGGCACAGCCCTGTATCCATGGAGAGCATCAGCGGTATGGAAGAACCTCCTCGCGAGCTCAGAGGTTTGGCAATGGGACATTGGCAACAGGACTACACTAATTGTTTGCAACCTTTCCTGCCCTGATGTTTTTCATCTAAATAAATAGCAAGGAGAGACGGGAGAATGCATTCATTGTACCTAAAGCTCTTTGTAAAGCGGAGCACAGAGAGACTGCCCATGCGCAGTTAGTTTTGCAGTTTTAAATAATTATTATTGTCGCTCCCGTTTTACAGGCAGGAGATACAAAAACTAAGTAAAATTTCAGGATGAAAATTACGATGTCTCTGACAGATCAGAGAGCTGACCGTGAGATTTGTGAGATTTTTCCCAACCCCAGGGCTGCTCTGAAGAGGCAGGGTGGTGGTGGCGGCACACCAGCAGGGAGGAGCATACAGAGCTACAAAGTGAGCTGCATCCAGCATCCCTGTGTGTTACTGCATCAAAAGTAACAGGGGACTTCTGAATATACAGCCAACCTGAAACATTAGTCCCCAGAAGTAAGTATTCCTTATTCCCTATAATGAAGCAGTAAGTTGCTATAATTGCATTTTTTGAGCTTATTTACCAAGACTTTGAAATGTTGCTGATCTCTTTTGCACAAGCATTTAGACTGTTCCCAGCACAAATCTGAGAGAGACAATATCAAGGTTGAAATTTTCCATCCAACTCAGACCAGGAGTTTGAGCAAAGGTGTCTCCATGTCGGCCTGGGAGGACACAGTAGGTATCAGGCTGCTTTTGACTGAGCTGATCACTTCAGTTTTCCCTGTTCAAGGTCTTTCCTTGTCTGTGGAAAACTTAACTCTTCCTGGCACTAAGGCTGGAGCTGAGGTTGTGTCTCTTGGGTGAAAATTTTAAATCTCTCATTACCGCGTTCCCAGACAAAAAATATTTTACAGGTCCCTGTGAGCTGGAAGAGCATCCAGAGGAAAAGATGTTCAGGTGCCAAGTACCCTGCCGCAGTGATTTGGGCACACTGTTGAAAGGGCGGGTGTGGGTTCAGTGTCCCTCCCCGCCCTCGGGAGAACGGTGTAATTCCCAAGTTAGTAGTGTGTAAGTGGCCTGTATAACCTCCTTCGATTTATAGCAAGCAGTTATTTTCCTTTCTTATTACAACCACTTGGAAGTGAACCACGCTATTGCAGCAGAAGGGCAGGCAGGAGTTATGCTCCTGTGCAGAAAGAAAGAGTTAAAAAAAAAAAAAGTTGGACTTGAAGCAATCCTACTGTTGTTTTCCAGTCCAGATTTCAGACCGGAAAACTGGCTGAAAAGTGAGTGTGCAACTGGACGTGAAGTTGCATGGCCCATGATTTTTAGAAGAGCTGCAACTGATTTTGCAGGTTTCCCCTCAGTGTGTTGGTGCAGGCGGTGAGACTGCTGCAGGGACTCGCTCCTGGTCCTCCCCTGTGCCTCTAGCAGGTGTCATGGGGGGAAGCCTGGAATATCTGAGCCTCAGGGATGATTTAATTCTTTCATTCTGCACTGTCATTTAATCTCCATTGTTCTGCCTTTTCCCTGTGAATATGGCTTCTGACAGTACGTTCGCTGCCTTCTCCGTCAAGCTCGCTTGTGCCTTGCTCTAGGGACAAGTGACATAAAGCCCTCCTTGCTCAACAAGCGAGGCCCCTTGTGCTGCCATTACAGAGCTCTGACTGGATGCAAAACCCAAGCTGGTATTGCTCACACTTAATCAAGTGTGTCACAGCTGATGGTATTGGTAATTCCTGAGTTGTGTCTGCTAGGCAGGCTGGGAAAATAATAAGGAATTGCCAGGAAGAAAAATCACTTTTGCAACAATCAGACGTGCAGAGCCTGAGACGGCAAAAATTTACAGCATCTCCTCCTTGGGCCTGCGAGGAGATGACTCCACACAATGCAAGGTAGGCTTATCTTTTTACTCTTCTGCTGCTTTCCTCTCTAAATTTTAGAAGTCAGAGTTTTCACTTCTGTGCCATTGTTGAAACTGTTGATTGAACTCTCTCTTCTGTTGGCAAAATTTCCGTGCTTCGCTTGGTAGAGCTATTGCTTCTCAGAGCAATACTTCTGTTACTGCAGATTTTAATTACTGCTCATTGAGAACAAGATAAATGGAGCTTGAAGTCCACAGCATTAAAGCTATCCATAGGCAACCTGACTGTGCCTGTTACTGTGCTTAGATGATGTCAGCAGCATACTATTTACTTAACCTAAAAATGTCACTGATGTGATTTGTGCGGCTGAAGAAGATTTGGGGAGAAATTCTAACACGCAGCAAAAGAAAGAAACCTTTAAGGAACAGATGGACAGGCAGGATTTTCACACTCACTGTTCATACGTAAGAGCACGGAGAGCCCACATTTGAAGCAGCAGATTTTTACTGGGGGTTGAGCACATCTTGCCCATCACTTGGCGTGTGCGCAGGAACACGCCTTCCCTCTGCGCTTGGTGCCCAACGGTGCAGCCCTGTGGGAGCCTGGTGGGTGTGAAGAGGTGCCCGGTGGGTGCCAGCTTTGTGCCTGTCGAAATGGTTGTCCTACCAGCACAGTTTAGGATGAGCGTGGCTGGGCCGGGAGAAGAGTAAACACCCAGATATGCCAAACTGCTCCTTTGAACAGAGCTTGCCCTCTGGCAAGCGTGTGCTGCAGGCAGCAAGGCTCTGCTGCAGAGCTGCTGGGCTCACGCCGTGCTCCGTCGGGAATGTTGGGCACTGGTGAGGGACAGGGTGAGGTTGCCTCTACCAGCCTTTGGATCCCAAGTAGAAAGTTTGCACTTTGGGTGGAAGAAAAAGTCTCATAAACTCTTCTCCATCCGGCTGCTCTCAGCCTTAATGTTGCCAGCAGCCTGTGGTTAGCTGGATGGGCTCACGGACCCCCTGCGTGCATTTGTACACTTGCCGCAGTATCGGAACTGAAGGAGGTTCATCTGTGGAGCAGAAGCGCCAGGCGAGGCTTTCCAAACGCCAGCTCAACCTCTGGGGCTGGACCTGCACCCCTGCCTGCCAGCTTCTCCTCTGAGCTCCCTCCTGGGTTGCCCCTGGGTCTTCCTTCCAGCTGGGGGAGGCCTTCTCCAGAGGAGACACCATTGTTCAGAGCAAGGGAAGGACAGAAAAAGGGTGGGATTTTGTTTCTGGGTTGTTTTTTTTTTTTTGGTGTGTTTTTTTTGTTTACCCTCAGAGGAGGTAATGAGACAATGTAGGGCAGTGACAGGGCAAGGCTGGGGACATTATAGGTATAGCTGCTGTTTGTGCGTGGGGGTGTAACACAGCGTGCTCCACAGCTGCTTTTATTTTTGGAGGTGTGGAATGGGGGGAAGGTTACACCCTCTGAAATTAATTCCTGATTTATGTGTGTCAAGTTGGGTGTATGCTTTTTTTCCTTTCGCCTTTTTTTTTCTTTCTTTTTTTGGGATAAATTTGTACTTCTTTCTGGTCTCCATCGTGTTTGATGAATTCATGGTGCCATCTACTGGTTAGAGATGGAATTAGCACTGAGTTCTAGTCGGGGATAGCATTCTGCACTATGTATTTTAAAATAAAATTTAATTATATGACTAAACAACAGCTTTAAACATAGAAAACACCAAATACCTGGGATTATTTTTTTTTTTCTCCAGAAGAGCTCAGTACCTCTAAATCTCCCTGACTACTTTGGGATTTGTGGCTCTTTGCAGGAGGCTCGGTAAGAGCAGTGCTTTTGAAATCTTGCCCCAAATGTACAGCAGAGCCCCAAGGATTTCTCCTCTCCCCTGTACTCACATTTGTATGCCTCTGCTCTGCCGCTCAAAATGAGAAATAGTCCTCAAAACATTTTGAGCTTTTTGGAAAACTGGAAGATTATGGTTTTTCTTCCTTCTTAAAAAACAGCAGTAACCAAAACCAACAGTTCAAAATGTTATGTTTTAAGTTTTTTTGTGAAGCAGACAAATTCTTTCCCCTTTTATCTGGAATCAGCAGTGTTACACAATCTGATCCCATGACCATATCTGCAATTTTAAAAAAAACAACAACAAACAAACCACCAGTAAGGGGGGGGAGAGGGGGGGGGGAATTGATCTCAGCTGTCTTTATGGATGATATTTCTGAATTTCAGATTTAAAAAAAACCCAAAAGGTTTTGATTAGAAAATAAAGAAATAAATCAGTAAATAATTCACTGGTTCTACTGACGGTATGTGAATGGGGCTGAGCTTTGCTCCTGCAGATCTCTCCTCCAGCTTTAAGTACTGTCTCAAGCTATTATTGTCTATTCCATGCTGACTGCTCCTTCTCTCCCAAACTATCTCTTTCTCCTGAAGCATCCTTCCCTTCAGGAGTCTGTTTCCCATCCCCAGGCAGATGCGCAGCATCACCAACCTAAGAACCTGGCAGCCAACTTGGAAAACAGGGTATGGGGCTAGAGTTAGAGATCCAGGACATCTTCATCCCCAGGTGGCTCTTGCCTTTTGAAGGACTCTCTATGAGGAGTGAGCAACAAAAAATATGTGGGAAAAATACAAGCAAGTAGAACCATCTTTAAAAAACATATGAGTACTTCAAGGAATGCAAAACAGCTGAGAGACTTAAATGAGATATATTGGCTTTGCTTCTGAAATATCTAGTTCTTTTTGCTTTGGAAGAAAATGCAAAATGTATCCTAAATGGCAAACAATTTCCACATGCACCTTTAAAGCACAGCCCCTTTCCTGTCCTTTTTGTCTAAGCACAGTGATTGCCCGTAATAGCTTGCCGATGTTCCTAAGGTTAATAGATAAAATAGATAAGAGATAATAGCGTTCCATGTAGTGGTGCTTTAGGGAATACTGTGAATATTGAGGTAATTGGGAAGTCTGTAAGGGGGGGGTCACCGAAAAGGAGTCAAGGTAAGATTAGAAACGCTGAGCTGCAGATCTCGGGAATACTTGATAAAGGTCAGAACCAGAGGCCACTGGATCACTTACTTTTGAAATACCGAGTCAAATAAAGAAAGGAGAGGGCAAAACTAGAGCAGTACTCGTTATTTCCGACATCTAATTATTGTATAGATATTGTCATTTTAATAAGATTAGCCAGCAGTAGTCATAAAGCAGTAGACCCTTTCCTTCTCTGTATATCTGATAGATTGGTCTGCCCACCTGGGAGTGCAGCGGCGTGCTTGGAGAGAGGCATGCTATAGTTAGGCACGACAGATCATAGGTTGGTTAAGAAATCACTTTGATGGTTTCCTCCTCTCTGTGTACAATTAGGTTCAGCTTTGCACAAGCTGCTAATGGCAGGTGGTGGGGAGCCAGCTACAAGTTAAGAACTGGCTCAAATGATGCTGTAACTGGACAGCCGGTATTCATATGAAGAAGGTTTGGAATTTGGAGGGTCATTATTTTTAATCCAGGTCAGACCTGTTAAATTAAAGTCTTTCAGTAAAAACAATGCAATGGGATTTTTTTGGTTCATAATGTGCCTTTTTAATCCCACCCTAGGGATAAACACAAGGAATATTCTTGCTTTCTACCAAATGTAAGAGGGACGGGTCAGAATTACCCACTGCTTCTCATTTAAAATGGCTAATGCCCTACTGCAGCCCCCTCTTTGCAGTCTAAGCTGATTTTAGCAAACATTTTGTTCAAGTCTTAAGCGATTCGGTACAGCTGTGCGGACGTAAGCAGGCTGTAAATAATTGTTGCACGATACTTCAGGAAAGTCAGATTCACATGCGTGATAGTGGATGATGCTCTGAATGTATTCATTGGCTCCCAAACACGTGCAGCAGACCTGCAAACCAGCTCAAGGCAGGGATCGCTGTTCCTCCCTTTGTGTAGGGCTCGGCACAGCAGAACCACAAACTCTTTCAGTCAAGAACTGGCCCTCTTACAACCCCACGTTGTTGGAGCGTGCTTCCTTTCATTTCTAGGTCTCTTAAGATGGCTCTTTTAGTTCCCAGCTCTTTCATAGACGTGCTGAAGTCTGAACTCCAGGAGTAGCCTACAAGGTCAGCAAATGCTTGTGTATGTGCTACTAATGTTTTTCCTACGCAAGCTTTTGTAACTGCTGCAGCGCCAGTTTATTGGTTAACTTCTGAACTTGGTCGCTGTTAGTACCCGCCAAGACTCCAGCCTCGCAAGAGCAGCTGAGCCGAAGCAAGGCAGTGAAATGCAAACTCAGACACGCTTGTTATGTTATATGCACCTTCAAACTGATCTTCACCTCCCATGGACCTGAAGTTTACAAGGCAAAAGAATAGTTAAAAGAGTTGGAACAAGGCGCAGGGGGGTGAGAAAAGAAAGAGGCTCATTAAACTTTATGCCTGCATCTCACCTATAAACAGCATAGTGCAGTTTTTGTTAATGCTTTGAATTTTAATTGCATGCTGTCTTAACTAATGCACATCTAATCTTATCTTTTTCCACCTGGTACTAAAGAATAAATCCTGAGTTTAATTTAAAATCTGCACAAGATTTTGAGGAATGCTGGAGTACGCGTTTTTGTGTAGGATACAAGTTTGCTCACCATTTCAAGGGGTAGAAAGATATTTTCATTCTGAAGCACATCAGGGACTTGATCTTACTATCCACAGAGCAATTAATAACGTATTAGTATATATGACCGCATTCGGTGTTTGCTGACAAGTCCACATGCTTCTGTGTAGAACATATTTTCTTCTGAATATGACATCTTTCTTAACCACCAAAGAGTATAAATATTGGTCTTAGTGCTTGAACGAGTCACATCTCAAACAAGTGAATCGCATTTTTAAAGCACCATGCTGTATTGTGGAATTACTGGATTTCTGTACAGATCAAAGCTGTGACAGATTTTCATGTTGCCTTGAACATGGCCATATCCACTTTTTCTGTCCAAGCAGACAGTATTCCAGGGGCTATCACAATGTGTTTCAGAATAAGTTCTCCTTTTCAAGTTATTCTCATTGAAAATAATACAGCGTCACAACTTAAAGCTTGAGCCGATTGAAAAACTTTCAATGGGAAATTTTCTCAGAAAATGCCAGTTTTACTGAGACATGATCCTGCTTTGAAATTCTCTTTAATTCTCCGGTGTACTCTGCAGCCTATTTCATTGTCAGTGGGTTATTTTTGGAGTCAAAAGGACTGCATGCAGCCCTAGCACAAACAGTAACCATGCACATTGTCCTTATTCTTGTGCCTTATTCTTGTTAGTCTGGCAACTCCCTCCACCACAAGGCTTTTTTCTTACAGAATGTGGTTTCAGATAGGACCAGCAGTATCGGCAGAGCAGCACAAGCGCTGGGACATCATAGAACAACACAGCACAGTAAGTGCCAGAAGATATGCACTGTTGAAGAGCTCATAAGTTTTCACAAAACTGAGTTGATTGCAGCTCCGTTGGTATCATCCGACTTACAGTGAATCCCAGCAGTTGACAATCAAGTCTAAGATGTTTTTCTCACAATAGTTCTACATAACCCAAAATTTGGGTGGAATGTTTCAAGGAAACCTGTAATTGCTTTGGAGACCATTCCCCTAGGTCAGGTCTATAAACCTTTATGATGAATATTGGCTATTTTTAGGAGTGACTAAATGGAAACTGATGAGCAATTCAGGCTTGAATTTGACACAAACAAGTAGGAAAGTAGTTTTTGTTTGTTATTTCCAGGGTAGATAAATAATTACGGTCAAAACTGGAAACTGAATGAATAATGAAAATTACTTCAACTTTTTTAATATAAAGGATACATATGGGACATATTTGGGCTCCTATACATACATATCTGTGAGTAAAAATTGTATATAATAGTAGGAATTGGAGTACTTATGGAAATGGGTGAAGATTCTGCAGATGCTTTATCTCGGAGTAAATTACTGTCTCAGTGCCACTTTTGTGGGTGACTCCAGAGGATATTTTAGAAATGACAGAGAAGAAAAAATGGTTAAAAAAAAAAAAAAAAAAAGAGAAGCTTGCTGAATGTTAATTTACTTACTCCAGAGCTGAATGGAAAAGCCATTAGGGAAAATACGCTGAACAGGTTTGGCAGCCTGTGCCACGAGAAACATTCCCCATAGCACATGCAGACAGAGCAGTTAAGTGTTAATAGGAAACAATGCCCGTTCTTTTCCTTGACACTAATATTGGTAGATATGTTGTTAAGAAGTGTTAATCTGATATAAGACACAATTATTTCATTTATTAAATGTTCTTCACTACTGCTAACAGCTGGGAAACCACGAGTAAGAGGTAAAATACATCCTCCTGATGCATGGGGAGCCAGGGCTATAAAGCAGGTTATAAAGTAGCTCCTGAGGTTGTTAAAGAGTCACAGTGCATGTTCCTGGGATGGCAGAATAGCCGTGCTGGTGCAGAGACAAGAAGTGGATCAGAATTCATGGCAGAAGCACCCTGCAATGCCCTGGCAGCCTGTCCTTGCTGGTAGGTCTCGCTTCTGCTCTCTGAGCTGCCACCACGCTTCACTTTTGCTTAATTTTGAGCACGCGTATAAATTATCCCACTGCCAGCGACGGGATTGCTCATGTATTTGCACTATTTCCAACAAGTAAGTCTGAATAGAAAGACTGCCACAAAATGCTGCATTTGTTTTCTAAAGTGACGTGGGCATGGTTAAATTACATTCATGTTATATATCTGGTTTTATCTATTTATTTTCTGTAATAAATCCATGCCACAAGATTGTAAAATATAAATATTTACATGAAAGATATAGAGGAGGTTATACAAATTAAGTTATATTGACATTGCTGATCTGTTTTATATTGATATTTATGCTATTTGGTTTGTTAAAAGTGAATTGAATTCTAAATAGAGTGTTTCTTAAAGCAAAGTCTATTTAACAGCAAGTGTTGATGTCATTTTTTCTGGCATGCTATTTCATAGAAAGCTTGTTTTTAACCGAACTAGCAGGTTTTGGAGCACAGTTCTACTCAAAATTTCTGTATTTCAAAAAGTGATATGGAAATTTGGTAGCATATTGGAGTCTGATGTACCTACAAATAAATCATATCTGAGGTAAGAGGGACTTTCAGGAATCACCCTGGGTCAGGTAATTCAGTTGTGGCATATCTTTCATAAAAGCAACGAGGAATCTCAGTAAGTTAATAAGCTTGCAAGTCATCAGATTTTCCGCATGCAGTCATGTCCTGTAAGTGCAATAGAGCGTATTAATAGTACTCCGATGTAACATTTTCCAAGTGTTTCATAGTAATACTGCTTGGGTCATGTACTTCTAACAAACGTTAACATTCCTCAGGGAAGACTCAGGGTTTGAAGTGCCTTATACTACCATAAAATGTGGAATAATCAAATCTGTGAAGGACAGGCCACTGTGAACCTGGCAGGAATATATGACACTTGTGTATTGTGTAACCGGAGTTTCCTCTATTTCTGTGACGAACTGGAGAAAGTTATTTTGAAGTATATACATTGTATACACGAAGCAGAACGTAACTGTACATAACATTCAAGTTTCCTACTTAATCGACACATGACTGTGGTGTGTTCCTGGAATGGAAAAGAACTGGAAATGCTGCTGTCATCCCCAAATCTTTGCCAGGTGTCCTTTATGTCTATTTTCAATAGCACCTGGCTCCCCATCCAGTTTTTGGGCAGCCAGGGAAAGTTCTTTGCCCCAGAGTATGGAGAAAGTGATGATGAGATGCCCCACAGGTATGACTCTCAGGGGTTACTCTTTTGGCGAGGACATCCTAGAGTTGGAACCTGACAAGTGGCTGGGACTGAAGAAGAACTGTGTTTAGATAACATTTGATTAATCTGGATGCTATTATTTGAGAAAAAACCAAATCCACAGTCGAAATATATAGCACATTCTCATACAATTTTAGTTAAGAGAAATTCCAGTTGAAGGTAATGTCTTCCTATTAAGGGGACCATAGGGGCAAGGGTCATTGTTTCTTTTTAAAGAACTGTTACTCTTTCACAATAGCTATTTCTTTAATTGATGACAGTATAACCTGCCTGTCAGTATAGTTACTAGCCAATGCCACTGCAAATGTAGCAAGGTATTGCTTAGTAGCCTAAAAACATGTTTATATTTGATCCCCAGACTCAGTCTGAAGTGTCCCTCTGCCTAGATGTGTACCTGAAGATTGACACAGCCCCTTGCTGCGGGGATGCTCAATAAATCCTTACGCATAGATGTCTTTCCCTGCTTTGTTTGCATTTAAGGATGCTTCTGGGCAAGGCTGCTCGTGAAAGTACAGATCTGTGGCTTCACATCTCCAGTGGTCGTATGTCATGGCAGCCAGTGGTCACCTGTCCTGCTGTAGTTCCTGAGCTCTGCAACAGCAGGTCATCTAGTCCCATCTTATAGGGAGACATTGCTCATAGTCGTTGAACTACAAAACCTTTTAAGTCAGGGACCAAAATATTTTGTTCTGTAAAAAGCTTCACGCATATACGTATATCCTACATATGATCATTTACAAGAATGACTTATGTTTTACAGATTATATGAACTTCCAAGCATATTTTAATTTGGAAAAATTAATTGATGCAACTATATACAAGGAATGAAAACTGATTTCAGTTAATATCATAATCCATGTAATAGATCGATACCTGGTTCTGACTCTCCAAATCTCAGCTTCCAAGCCATTCAGAAATTAATGTCAAAGTCGGTAGAAAGCCTCTACATAGAGCATAGTGTTAATTCTTCATGTCTGTTTCATTTTATTTTATTTAGACTTGAAAGATTTTCTCTCTTACTTGCATGAGATCAGATATCTTCCCTCATCACCCATGAATGGGAATCCCATCACTATGTCCTCATATATTATAACTCAAAGGAGAACACTCAGGGAAAACAGCCAGAGAAATTCAGCCCAAACCACGTCATGAGTTGTATAAAACAGTTCTTGTACTTTCCACTGGTCCGACCTTTTCTACTACATGCTGTTTGAGGCACTTGAATCAGTGGATTTAGAATTTATTGTATAATAAATATAATATATAAATAATACTACTTTTTCAGACAGCAAAAGCATTGTTAACCCTCTCTTGTAAATCAGTGCAGAATTTGGCCAATGTAGGAAGCTCCTCAAGTTTGTTGTTTCAGTCCCGATGTCTCACGCTGTGAGTCATTTGCAGTTGATTTTGATGGGATCAGACATAGACCTTGAATCAGCTCCATTCATTTTATTGATTTGTTGATAACCAGAAGATACTAATTGAAGTACTGAATCTGCTAAATTCAGTATTAGCAGTGAAAACTGCTAATCATCACTGTTGCTGTGTACAGTTACCAGTGGGCAGGGAAGATAATAGTTACTCCTAGGGTTTGGCTTCCAAGGATGTGAAGAAAATCCCTCTGTCTGAAGTGGTGTCACGGTCAGGTAACCACCATTTTCAAGGGAAGAGCATGGCCAGAGAGATGTAAACCTTCACAGGAGCTCTTCAGGGGTTTGCTCAGATCCTGATTTCAGAGGTATTTATGAAAATTATATTTACAAAGGCATGCTTGCTATTTATATGTCTTCCTATTTCTTAGATTTGCTTGTGTTGTGATATGGGAGACGTTGCCATTTTATTTGGCAATTGCATTGATACACATTAGGTAATTGTGTGTCAGGGCACTGTGAGGGTTGAGGGCTCCCTGGGGTCTGGGGTTGCTCCCCAGGTGCTGGCAGCGCAGGACCTGGCAGCTGGCATAGCCCGATCCACCTCAGCCAGGGACTGGGGCAGGCGAGGGGCAGCACTGGGCACCTCCCTGGGCACTGGGATGGGCTGGGGACAAGCTGGGAACACGAATCATGACGAGAAGCATGTCATAGGGGAAAGGGAGTGTGTGGCCAGGGCCCTTACAGACATCATTGAACTGAATGATTAAACCTTGCGGGCTTGTTTTGCTCAAGGGTAATCTACCTGGTTGTTTGTAATCATTCATGGTAGGGAACTGCTAATGCAGAATAAGCACTTTCACTTTTTTTTTTATGCATGCGAAAGCATTTAAAATTAGACCTCCTTGCTTCTATTATTTCTTTTTCTGTTGTGTGGAATGATTATTTGCCATTATCCTGAACATGTGAATGTCACACACAAGATATTTTGTGCACTTGTAAATTCAGCAGGCATTTTCTTGGCACCTCAATATTCCATTGATGCAGCTGGTACTTTGCACTCTTCATTTAAAAAAACCCAGTATCTTGCCAAATTCCATAAAGTCTAATTTGGCCTTTACCTCTGTACAGCTACAAGTGGTGGTATAACCACCCTTTCCCTGTCCAGTAGTAGGATTGAATGTAGAAGAGAGCAAATGCACAGAGTGCTCAAAGCTCTCGGATTTAAATCTTTCAAGATCAAAGAGCAAGTCATAATGAATTTATTCCTTTTTCATGAGCCGTACCTCTTCAGTCTGGCCAAGAAAATAATCACATTCAGAAAGTTACTTAAGACCCTATTTATGTCTCAGGTGTGCAGGTGATAGCAAGGGTATGGACAGGCTATTGCCATGATTGCAGTGCACTGGCACTGCGTGAGAGATGGTACAGATGCACTGTCCCCTCCAGGCAGCTCTTGTCCACGCTGGGGGTGACTTCTGCTGTCTCCAACCATGTGCTTGGGTTTTTGTCAAGGAGGGTGTATTCATGGGATAGAGTATTTTAAAGGAGATTTAAATAAGAGATGTGTTTGTGGCTGTCAGGGCAAGAAGGGCAGAGAGTGGGCGAGAAGGGCAGAGAGTAGCCGTGAAAGGAGGGCAGAAGCTTTGCAAGAGAGTTGGTGACAGAGAACAGATTTTGGCAAGAATGAGGGAAAAGGGGAACGTCACAAAAAGCATCAGGGCAATGCAGGAAGACAAAGCTTTATTTGATGTAATCCGGGTTGCTGGCCTCCTGAAAAGCTGCTTCTTTGGTTTGCTGCCCACCAGGCTGTGGCGATTCTGCTCTCTGTGTACAGGGGTGTGTGTTGTTATCCCCTACAGCTGGCGATGGAAACCCCATTACTTTAGTTCCGCAGCTGAACCTGCGACATTTCTGTATGTTTAGAAGCGATAACTGGTGGAAAGGGTGCTGAGGCAGCCCGGAAGGGAAAGTGAAGCAGTCCTGAACACTGTAGTGAGTTCTTGTGAGAGACTGGTGTCCACTTCGGTGAGTGTTTAATTTCACGGGAAATATATGCTCCCCTGCTGAGCACTGCACTGGGACTGCAGCCATCACCCAAACTGGAGGCAGGTGCGCCTCGGCAATGGGGCGGTCTGGACTGCCCCGTGCCATGCAGGGGGGTGCCCACGTTGGCTCGAGTACATAAGCTGGGACTGGATTTCCTTCATCCCTGCAGTAAATCAAAGCCTATCACAACTTGATTCAAAGCACTCCTAAATAAATGAGCCTTTCAGCTGATGTCAATAGGATTTCTAGTCTCTTTCCCGTTCCTCGGCATCCTTGCATCCCCAGAGAATATAATCAAGCACTGGAGACTGTAACAATCAGGGCTTGGAGATTATGTAGCATCTAGGCACAGCCTTGAGGAGTCATGTTTGCTGACATTAAGTTGACTACAGCTTTACGGTCATTTTACACATGACAGCATGTCAGCTGTGTAAACCTCGCTGGAACAGGAGATTGCCTATGACTAGCTGCTGTGGAATTGGAATGATTTGTCTGTGTCTACGTGGACTGAAAATCATGCCTATTGTTTGGAAGTCATTGCAGTTTCTCAAGCTTCTTTTCTAATTCAGTGTAATTTTGTAGTGGAGGCAAGGCATTAAGGGGGTTCATGATGCAGGTGTGTGCCAGAACCCCACTTCATCAGTGCCTCCCATCAGATTTAATGAGCTTCACCTTGAAAGCACCAGATCATATTGTATTTTCCTAACTTCAGTAGAATTTATTCTAAGGGAAATCCGTGCCATTGCAGAGGGAAGTATTACTCAAGGCCACTTACGATAACAGAAGTGAGCTCTAACTGACGTGATTTCTGTGAACAACCTGTGGATTAAGGTACCATTTAGTGTAACTGGTGTAGAGTTTGAGCCCATGGATTCCTGTGCTTTTGGTGTAACTGTGTAGATAATGATGAATGTGCTAGTCTGCACCTTGAACCAAAGCAATTTTGTAAATAATGATTACTCTTGTTCTCATTTTTCAGATTTAGGAAAGCTATATAAAGTTTGTGGTGTAGTTAAACAACAGGACAATGTTTAGAGTACAGCTTTTGAACATAATTCTGTATAACTCAGCTGTATTTTGCTTTATATTAACATAAAAAAGTGGAAAATATTTTGACCTATTCTTTTTCCTCAAAAGCTACAGAGTTCCTATATGTTCCATAACCTGACTACTCCATGACTGACAAGGAAAACACAAATGCTTTATTTCAAGTTTTTGTGATATTCTGTGTCACGTGACTTGAACTACAACAAAAAATGAGATAAATGGACTTTATGCAACACCACATCCTAGTAAAGAACATTTCACAAGAGAAAAGGAATAAAGACTCCCACTGAAAAGCTGCTGGTGTCAAATAATCATTTATTCTGCTGTTGTTGACTTGCCCCTGTCTAAATGACAGGGGCTTAGCTACCAACAGGAAACAATATTCCAACAAATGCTTGTGAAACCCTGTATAATTCTTGTCACAGCAAAAGCCTATGTGGAACTGTGTGCTTTTGGCATTAGTGTTCTTTTTCTCTCACACATACAGAAACAATAAATGAGGAAATATTTATGCTTATTAAGAAAGAAGGCTACTTTTTACAAACCTCCTTCCCAGCACATCAATGGATCTTAAACTGTGTGTCTGAAGTTTGGGTGAACTTCAGGGTTGATGTCACATATTGTGCTCAAAAGCTTTTTCATCATGCTCTCCATGTTCTTGTGGTAGCTGCTAGTGAGGTTTCGGACTGTTTCCTTCGTTTGCTCTTCTATTTTAGCAGAGAGGTTACCTTGGGAGCCCATCACCTGAAAAGCAGAAGTCCTCTGAGCAAAATAGAGACTTATATATGACTATGTTTATTGTACTCTTCTCCATAATCTAGCATAAACATAACACAAACATGTCACAGTGCTTCCTAACAGTAAGGGTATGATCTCGGTTGAACTGTAAGCAAAAAAACAGGATTAAAGGGAACTCTTTCATATGCTCATTAGCAATGGGAATTTCCCCATGTAACGCAAGCTTCCCAGCTTGCTGTGGGAACAACATTGTACATGTTTTGTCTTTTATATCGCTCATTTTAATTTGTTTTCTATTTTAATGACTAGTCAACTAAGTTCTATCACCAGTGTGCTTCGTTTGGCCTCACTGAGAATGAATGTGAGCGTGGCTAAGGAGCAAAACATGGCAAAGCCTTCCTGACAATGCATAATTACAGTTTCAGAGCACTTGAAATGTCTTCAGCAGTTAGTGATGTATAACCCTCAACAGGCCTCAGACAAGGTCTTTTAATGTTACATTTTCTTATCTGGCGAAATACCAGACAGCTTCTGGCACAGTTAATATCAGGACATTTGCTTAGAATTTAATTGACTCTAGACTAGCTGAACATTTTAGCAAGGTTATGTTATAAACAGATGCACACATTCCAAATCCGTGACTTTGCTCCCTCCTCCTCCACTACCCCAACATCCCTTGAATTCTTCCCTTACGGAAAAGTTCTTCAGATACCGGCAGAGAAATTGGTTTCCAGCTAAAGAATCTCATAGAGGAGAACAGAAGACATTTCTACTCTCTGACAGAGTAAGAAAGGAATAAGTAACAAATTCTTCTTGTTCCTGCCATGGTTCTCTGGGGTGGACTAGCAGCTGAAGCTAGTCTGTGATATTAGTGGGATACCTAAAGGATGACCAGAAACAAGGGAGGAGTCATTCGCTGCATTTTCAATGTGATTTCAGCCCAACTTAGCCCTTAAAAGAGGGAAAAGAAGCCGAGTCAAGATCTTTTTCAAAAATTACCTTTGCAATTCTATTTATAAGTACCTGGCAACGTAGTAAGAAGTTTTTCGGTAATCCAGGTGTAAGCCACTTTCCGATTTGGAAGGAATACAGGACGTAGACAGAATTGTAAATATCAGGAAAAGATTACAGTTTTCCACAGTAACTATTTTTAGCTGGTACTTTATTTTAGCTTTTAGAAAAGTTGTAGGGGTCTCATGTGAGAAAGATTGTACAGCTTATACCAGATTTATGAAGCTGATTTTTTCCACTGGGGAAAATAACTTCCTAGAGATCCCTGATGCTTGCATGTTATCCAGCTACTAAATACTTTTGAAAAGTATTATAATTTTAAGAAGAGACTCTGAAGTCTGCGAACCTCCTCTCTCAGTTCATGCTAATACTGCAACTTGAGATGATTCTTACTCTTCTATGTACTTTTTTCCCTCTTTTTCTGCTTCTGAATTTGAAAAGCTTTTACTTGTCAGAATGCAGACAATGGTCTGCTTAGTCTGTGATTTCTGCTGACCTTGAAGGTCTGTCCTTTATTTTGCCCATACTGCTTTTATGCTAATTTCATTCCAAAGTCGCTTAAATGTTACATTGACTTGGAAGACACAAAATTAAGAACTAGGCTGCACTTCTCCAGAGTTCAGTGATCTCAGACCCTGAGTACAAACACCACGAGCACTAGCAAAATTGGTTTGAGAGCTGGGCTTAAATTTAGTATATTTTGTAAAGAGATCTTGTGTATTGGGGCTCTAACCTCAAATTAATTGTTATGTTCTGTTGCTGCTGTTGTTCATTCTGGACTGATGTGGAACATCATGAGAAAATTTACTCCAGTTTGGATACAGCAACAAAAAGTAAGAGGAGGAATAGCATTAAATGAGACTGTGGCAAAGAATTAAAACCACTTGTGTCCAAACACCTGAGCCAGTAAAGTGAACTGGGCATCAGACTTCCCTCTGCACTGGCTTAGCTGCTACTCCTGACTGCCTTCCAGGCACAGGTTAATAATGATGACATTCGTCTGGGTAGATAAATGTTCGACATAATGGGGTCAGGGAATGTGAAGGAGGATTGCAATGATCTTGTACAACATGCTGTCGTTTGAGGAGCAATATGTGCTCTGTCCTGCTTGTGTGAAATGTTCAGTCGACAAACAGTGGCCTTTCCCCGCAGCTTTAATTATGTCTGTGATGAAAAAATTGAGTTCACACCAAAGCAACATCTTTTCTCTTGGGCTATTTCAGACCTAAAACAAGAAGTCTGGTTTGAATGAAAAGGTGGACAAATTTTAGAGGTGTTTTTACTTTATTTTAGTGTCAGTAAACATCTGAAATTGTACATATGAGACAATTCTACCTGGCCTGGCCGTGTGACAGTGTGTTTTGGGGGCTGGCAGTTTGTCTTAGAGACTTTGTGTGTATATCTGTTCCTAAGGCTTGTGATCTCTGCTGGAAAATGTTTTATGTGAAGCGTGACTGAAATGACAGGTTTGTAAAGCAGTTTTTATTTGACCTCTTTGACTTTTTTTTTTTTTTTTGTGGCTGCTTTTGTACATGTAGTTTCGTTGCCTTTGCACAAAACAAGCAGGGGAAAAAAACAAGAACAAAAATGTAAGAAGGTCACCAAGTAAAAAGAGAACGGTTTGTGAGCCTTCATGAAAATACTAGAGAAAACTGCAAGATGACACAAATGTATAAAATGTACTGTAATTCAGACATGAAAATAACAGCCAGACCACTTCTACTATGAAAACAGAGTGAAAAACTCCAAAGTTTTGGTGATTTCAGTTCATCAAGGGTGGAGTCTTATAAGCAGTCAAAAAAGTCAGCTAAAGTGGAACAGAAATAGAAACAAAGATTTTAAATCTTTGCTTTTACTGAAATATCCACCTCACTGAAACCTTCAGTTTCTAGACAGGAATGAGGTCTGTCTGGAGTTAAAGAAAGAGGACCCAAAGGTATTTTTCCTTAAGGGAGGTACGTCTTCGAAAGACAACCATGAAACATATACGAAATCTGGAAAATTTTAGTGCTGAAAGTCCACAACACCTTCTACAAATGCATTCGAAGCCTGTGAAGAAGTCAAAATGAAGCACGTACATGTAATATGTGATATCTCTCTGTTTAATCAGTATGATCACATTGGTTTGCAGAAGTCTCCACGTAACACTGTTTGAAATAATTTGTTTCACCATTGAGCAGATTGACACTACAAAAGAACATATGCAGGTTTCTTACTTACATTTGTTTGCTTGTTCCTGAATTCCTTCTCCCTCTGTAACCTGTAGTGGTCTATCTCAGCTATGGCTTCTTCTTTGGCCTGCTTCAGCCTCTTTTCCTTTCCTAATGGGGCAAGAAACAGGGGTTTGCTTCACACATGTCACTGTATCCCAAAAGATGAATCTCTCTAAATCAGAGGTGTTTTACATGGCATAGTAAACCGGACAAAGCTTCAAGCAAAGTCAGATGCAGCTTTATTTACACAAGAATGGTCAGAAGAGCTGAAGTGATTTAGGTAGGGTACTTTTTGATTGAAAGCCAGTTACACAGGTACCCATCTTCTGAGACCAACTCCCTGTTCAAAAGCAAACATCAAACAAAAAGCCTGTTGGTTTGCTAACAACACAAGTCTTTTTGCAACTACACATTTTCTCATAACATAAATGCTTTTTTTTTTGTTTTTTAATCACAGCTTGGTGTTTAAATAAATATCTATCTTTCCTTCATCAGCAATAGTAGCAGCCAGATAACAGATTTTAGTTGTCACTGATGGGAAAAGACGTTATTCTGTAAGATTTGCTGTATTGATTGGTTGCCAGCATCCCTTCATCCCACACCAACTGGATTCTGCTTACAGCTGGCAGACTTCCAAAGTACTGCAAGATATGTCTTAACCACTACCAAACTGAATTGCAACCTTCAGGCTTTGTCCTCTTCTCCCCCACCCTTTTCTCCTAACATTTGTTGAATGAAGAGGTGAATGATTAAGAGAAAAAGGACGTCAATGGTATTGTCTACGAATGCACAGAAAATGTGAAAGTGATTAAAAATTTTTTACATGAAGCAAGTGTTGAACGTGTCGTAACCACCCCATGGTGATACATCTGTCTGCTTGTTTAGAATAATTTCATTAAAGTTGCATGGATCTCCATAGGACTGTGCTACACTACTTTGTGAGGAAGAAGTCGCTAACTGACAGGGCTGTAAACCTCTTGTATTGAAAGGTGATATGTTATAGTTGAGGCACCTGGGCTGATGCTGATTTTCGGGGTCTCTTTCTGCTGTACAGCTAGAATTTTGGGAGTGGAAGGGGATAAGCTTGCTTCCTTTTCTTAACGGCAGACATGTCTTTAATGGCTGAAAAAGCTATTGGCTAGTTGCTTAAATTAGGATATCACAAGAATGAGAGAGAGGAGGCTAGGAAACTGAAAAAGGCATCTTGAACTGATGCGTGAAACATCCATTTATTTATTTACTTACTTACTGCAACTATGTTCTTAACATCACTAAGCAATATGAATACTCTTGTAAGGTTGGTTTTTGTTTTGTTTTTGTTTTTTTTTTTAAATCTTTCAATTCAAGCATGAAAGTTGAAAACAGTGCCTTTTCTGAAATCCCAAGGAACATTCTCCAACTAGGCTAGAAAGATGAGCATAAGTAATTCTGATTTATTTTCTCCAGGCTGCTCCATTGGATTGGTTACACCTGTGCGGGGCATCTGAAGCCTTATCAGGTGTGGCATATAGCTATCTGTTTCCAGTGAGCATGGCACGATGAGGAAGCTGAATCTTAGGAGTAAGACTGCTGTTTTTGATACATCTGAGATTCAACAAAGCCTGGGTAAAATGCCTGAACCAGCAGTAAATTATTTGCCCAGTTGATGGCTTCTCCTAGAGTTTTTATCTGCAGATGGGTGAGTAGAAGCAGAGAGATGTCTGAAATGTGAATTACCTTTTAAAGTCTTGGTTCCTGGACTGTTTGATTTTGTGCACATGCTTATTGTGGGATCTGGGATGTATATAAAGGTTTTTTACAGGAAGGAGCAACCTGGTGAGGAACTACATAGCGTTAGGAACTCTCAGTTCCACTACTGTGGTGTTCTCTTGTGTAGTTAATTATATTTTTTGGAGTCCTTCTGCTGCTGAGGCACTGTGCTTATGTATAAAGGGGCAGAGAGGCAGCCTAAAACCTAGCGTGCGCTTTCTCAGAGTTTGTATTTGTTTGGTAAGGCCTGATTCCCTCAGCTTCTGTCACTCAGTGTATGAAGTCTTGGGACCAGTATGTGTGAACTGACAGATTTGTGTACGAGCCTGACGTCAGTCTGGACAACAAAATTTGGACCCAGGTTTAGGTCTGTATTTTGAAGTTTCCCTTATTCTCCCCTCAGTTTGGAGCTGATCAGCCTTTTAAAGAGTCTTCCTCCAGGAGCAGAGCTGTGGGGTAATTCTCTGGAGCTGGAAGTTGCGGGGAGTGACTACAACGAAGCTCTGCCAATTTCACCAGCTGAGGAACTGGATCTCTATAGCAAATTAAATTATTTCAAAATCAGTGGGATTTTAATTTCAAATTCCATCTGGGGGGCCATCTGTAGTAAATATGTTGCATATTTGGCCATCGGATAGATAAATAAATCCATTTAAAATGCACAAAATGGAAAGAGATTAACTGTAAAACAACAGTTCATTTGCCTCTGACAATGTAGCTAGTGAACCAAAAAGTATATATATACATACATGTCAGCTCTTGACAGTGCACAGGAGTAAGCACAATACATAGGGTGTCACTGTAGGGTGGCAGCCATTTCATTTTTCCATGATGCCTTTAGGATTGGCACAGCAGGAACCTGCTGCTTCCTATTTAATTAAGTGGAAAAGCTGTGAGTAAATTACTGCTAGTTCAACAACGTTGTGGACAGAATCGGCAACTGCCAACATATGCGATAGTGCATATGCTGCACCTGATTGAGTAAAGCAGAAACTAGAGCTTAACCTGCTGTTTCACTAGAGACAAACCAAAATTAATTAATCAGTCTGTTATTAACCACTTGTCTGCTACCTTAGTTGTGCAATACGGGATTGCCTTTTCAAAGTCTTAACTGGTCTTCTGGATGGGATACTCTGCAGAGCGCAGCCGAGCTGGAATCAAACCTTACACACTGAAGGGTGGCAAAGCATCGAAATTCAGCCAAGATCATGCGAAAAGCGGGCAAGATATACAGGAGAATGGGCAAACCAACCTGTCCCTACGACATTTCCTCTAGGATCGTAATGGTGAGGTATGGGCAGCTCCAAGTTTGAAGAGACTTTTGCCCCGAAGGGTATGCTGTGGGGGCCAGGTTTGCTGCTCCCCCTGTGTCCCTGCTTCCCATCCTTGAAGATGAGGAGCAGCAAAGCCGATGTTCTATGCCTGGTTTCCTTGTCCACTGTTGTCCATGATTACAGTAGCTGACAGCCTATACGTTTCTAGGCGTCATGTTAAATTGGCCTAATCTTAACCAACTTTCTTAACCAACAAGTCAGCCCAGTAGTAGATTCTTTTATCTAACCTGGGAAGGTGTTATCAGCATGGAGAAAAGTTGTATTCTTCTTTCCAGGTATTTCTGTGATGTTAAAGAAATACCTAGATCTGGTTAGATCCAAAAGAACTGCTGAGTTTTTAGGTAGTTTGGGGTTTTTAGATGTTGCAAGAAAAAGACAGCAGAAAGCAAAAATGTTGCATTCTACTTTACTCCAACACTAAGTTACCTTACTTTCCAAAAACTGCCATGGTAAAATTGGCTTTTTGTTTTTAAACATATCATCTGAGCTTCTAGCTGAATTTCTGCATAGAAATCATGTCATATGAAGAAGTTGCCAAAATTAATCATATTTTCTTTAAATAGGACCATTTCAGTTGTTTTCAAGAGTGTTAAATTTGCTGCAAAATGGGATTTAGGGATGCTCATTTTGAGAAGACTATTTTGCACTTTCAATAAAATACAATAGAAGCAGTTGATCGGTATGTATAGTTTTTTCAGTAGATAAAAGACGTTCTGGATATTATCCAAGAAAGCGCCATGGATATAATTCTGCTTACAATATCTAATTTTGACTAACATTTGTTTTTAATCTGATTTCCTGAAGTCTTTCATCTGAGTTTTCATTTTATTAGACACTACAAATTCAAACCAAGATACAAAACTCTTTAGGAAAACTAGTTTTGCTACCCCCAGTGTTCATGGCGCTTTTGTTTCCCTTGTTTTACCCAAAAGGATTTTCGGGAATTGATGTCTTGGCTCTTACAATGTTTAGTTATTTCTGGGATCTGAATTATGCTTAAAGCAAAAATGATAGATAAAGCAGTGCTGTGTATAAAAAGCTAAAGGTTTGCAGACTGTTTTGGTTTATGTTTAATCAGTTTATTAGTTTCAGCCTTGCATGTGTGCATTTACCAACAAACCATTAATAATTTGTCAGGTATAAATTACATCAGCCAAAGATACAGTAAAGTTATTGCAAGCCAGAATAAAGGGTATTGAACAAGAATTATGAAAAAGTGCGAACAGAGGAGCTTTAGCACTATATTTTTGCTTTGCTTCATGTCTATAAATACAGTTTTATTTGCTAATTTTTCAGTTCTCCAAAGTGGATTTTGCATTGCAAACAGCTGCACATATGTCAGCAAAAACTCAGCCCATTATCTGTTTATATACAATATTATGTGTGTTCACGCTACATTTTGATCTGGTTATGTGAGTGTCAACTGTAAACACTGAAGGGTTTGTGTAAGGGTAGATTTGCTTATGACATTTCCTTGAAAATGGCTTTTCCTGGTTGTGTCCCATGTGTTCCTCTCATGTTACAATGTAAATAGAGTAGTTGGGCTCGTTAGTACAGTGGTGCCGTGCCATGGCTGTTTGGGGTGACAAAGGAGAGGTCATAGGTTTGATTTAGCAGGGAGGGGACAGCATTGGTACTCGCTGGACGGGTTCATTGCTCTCACTTGCAGCCCAGATCCACAGTGCCGGGCCCCGAGCAGAAGTTGCTGATCTGAACTGGTACCAGCTGGATCTGGGCTGGTGTTTCCTGGGGTGAAGCAGCATGTCCTCGCCTTGTTTCTCCGAATTATGTGTGCACAGGTTAACCGATTGCACTGGATATAATGGTTGCCTTTCGTGTATTTCCTTTTATTTTAGTTTTTACGCTCAGAGACACACTAAGCAATCCTTTATGCTGATCTAACTACAGAATCACTCTGGGGAAGAGACTATTTGAGTTATTCTGACTTGGCATAACTGGATTTGGTGTGAGAAGAATCCCTTTTGACCTTGTCCCAGAGTATTTAAGTTATGCTGGTATAGTCACATATCTAAGGTGGCGTAGTGACATTGCTATGAAAAATATTGAAATTAAGGACAAAATGGAAATGTGAAAGTTTTTATTTTGTAGATTGACTGCAAACTTATTGTCATGTTGCATATAATAATGATTTTCTAGGTATAATTATTCTGTTGGATTAGCTGTAATGCTTGGTTTATCACAAACCCCAGGGTGGAGTAGTCCTTATTAAAAACTGAATTGGAAACATTAAGGCCTGACCTTGTTTGTGTGATCCATGGGGTCTAAAATTCACAAGAGCTTTGCTGTTCACACCCTAGTAGAAACTGTTGGCAGTATTTAACATGAACAAAAAGATCCAACAAAGTCTTTAGGCTACAGATGAATATGCCACTTTAGCAGTTATTTGAACTTTTTGTGCTTGATCTGCTATACCTAGGAATAAAATCTCTTAGAAATGCTTGAGGTTTTTCATGGGATTGTACAGAGCTGCTGAGGCCTGAAGGGGCCTCTGGGGTCCACCCCAACGCCCTGCTCAGAGCAGGCTCAGCACGGGCAGCTTGATCAGGGCCGTATCCAGTGGGTTTTGAATGTCTTGGGATGGAGACTCCACAGCATTTCTGGGCAAGCCTGTTCCTGGGTTTGACCTCCCTCACAGTTGTCCTCTTATGTTTAAATTTATGCCATTGTCTTTTGCCCTTTCACTGGATACCACTGGAGTCTGGCTGTCTTTTACCCCTCTCCCACCTTTTTTTTTTTTTTTCCCAGATTTTTATGCATAAGAATTTTTTTTTTTCCTTCATAACTTTTAGAAAGGAAAAAAAAGTTTGGCTTTAAAAGTAATAGAGAATAATGTCATACTGATGAAATATTTTTACTCTAAATATTTTTACCGATAGCAAAATTCTTAATAGCTGTTTTTCTGTAGTTGCTGAATTAGTCCTACCTCAAGATTAATCCACTGGTAGGTGTAGGCAGTGGTTTATGTCAAGTTTCTGACCCAGAGGTGTCTGGAAGATGCTTTATCTGTAAGACGCCCTGTGCTTATCACAAGCACTCTGTGTGGGGCTGAGGTGATGACAGGGAAATGTGCTTTTTGCAGAGTTGAGTAAATGCACCTGTAACCATGTCTGGATTCCACAAGACACTTGACTTTAGTCATTACTTTTATGTTGTAATGGCGCTTTTCATTTTTTGAGTTTCTAAATTTATGAAAACTCTTTTTAACTGTTTGGTTTAGAAGAAGCAAATCTGCATTTTTTGGCTTTAAAAACAAAAGCAAACCAAACAAAAAAAAATTCAAAACCAAAAGTAGAGGGTAATGAATGCCAAGCTATCAGCTGAAGGCCTGACTCTGCAGCCTGTGTTCAGACCAAACCCCCACTCCCTCCACTGTGGGCTGTGCCTTTCCAGGTCATCCTCTTTCTCGCTGCTGGGATCAGTGCGTTTCCTCTGCCTCACGTGAGAAGGGAAGATCCATCCCACTGAGAGCACCTCATTTAATTGTAAAGGTTGAATCACTTAATTATTCCTTGCTTTCAGGCTTTCAAACAGCTTTTTATGGGTCTTGTCTTTTATGAAGATGGGAAATATTTTTTCCTCTCCCCCCCCTTGCTCCTTTCACAAGGCACCGACAGTGGCTGGCTGCTCAGGGAAGGGATATTGCCTTCCTACTTATTTCCTGTGTGCTGTTGTAGAAATTAACATATCACACTAATGATTATTGAACACACAGCAATGCTGATTTCTGTGTAGAAGGGTTATAGGAACTACAAAAATAATTTGTTAGTTTCTATGGAAAAGAAAATATATTCCTTCGTCACACTCATGCAGCGTATGACATCATCTTCGTGCTCAGTCCTGCAGGACAATGTTGTTTCCTGCTGCTGGTTCCCAAATCAAGATAACTCTATGAAACAGTGTTAATGTTTCACTGTCAATGTAGGTCAGTGACTTATGTGGTTGGTACCTACATTCAGGAGAATAAGGTCACCATATTTTGCATTAAATCACTGGGAGATGACTGCAGAAAATGAAGGAAATAGATAATGGAAAGACTGACAGGAGAATTATTTCTTTGAAATTATTCTAGCAGACACTTTCATTTTTATATTTGTTATTATTACTTTTTTGCTTATATTTGTCTAGAATAAAAATATATATATTTGTTATTATTGGATATCTGTGCATGCTTTACCCTGGGCATTTAGGCATTTAGCAAACGAGTTTTATTTCAAATTGAAGACTTAATCACTTGCTGATTGCTTGTACCCAGTAACAAGGCTTACATGGATGACCTATCACAGAACTGACAGTTCTTGTGATTGCACCCCGACTTTCATTACTATCATTTTGCTGAAGTCTTCCTTTGTTTTCATATAATTTTTTTGAAGCCCAGCTGACATTAGAAGGCAAGCTACTAGATTTTGTAAGTGAAGAGGAACACTGAAAAACTTATACCAGACCTGTAAAGAGAAATAGAGAGTTTGGAGTCTGGGCATCCAGAGCTGGCAGCCAGAGGCGTGTAGGCTTCTAGTTTAAATACCTAAGGAAGCCTGTAATGACATTATTGGCATTGAGATAAAGCAAGAATAAATCTAGCTGATGGAATGAATATAACAAAGAAAACCTTGTGTAATGTAATAAGGCACGTGCGCACATGCACAAGCACACGCGTGCACGCAGAATTCTAAGCAAACTCTGAATGTTCAGGTTTGGTTAAATGCCTGGCTGCAGTCAAGGCACAGCGCTAATGCAAGTGAGAAAAAAGAACAGCAGCAGCACAGCTGTGAGGTACACAGGTGAAATAATGTTGTTTTTCTGTGAGCCACTGTAATTCCAAAGATCTTGCAGTAGAAAACTGCAATAAAAGCAGGCCAGCTACTCACTTTTTTTGGCTTCCTCCAGTTTGTCCTTGGCACGTTTTTCTGCCTGCAGAAGCTGCTGGATTCCCTGAGACTGGCTGGTCATGCTGATTGCTGCCACCGCTGCACTTCTGCAGGGACCAGAGCTCAGAGGGAGTTTTATACAGCCGCCAGGCTCTTCCTTGTGCTTTTTGTTCTGTCTGTTATTACAACAGCCTTCCAGATTGCGCCAAACCAGCCGGCTCTGCCTGGATTGCTGCTAGGCAAAAAGGCCTGCCAGTGTAATCAGAAAAACACAGCAGCGAGGTCGAAAGGAATGTTCTCCCTTCCTCAGGGTCACCGAAAAGCTGAAGTATCCGATTAACACATTGGGAAAAGACAAGAAGAGCACTCCAAGTGGCTTGTGGTTTAATGGGGATTTTATTTTTTTTTAATCTTCTATTGCTGAAGCAGAATATAGTTAATCTTGTCAGAGGAACTAAGGAAAAAAGTTTGTTTCTTGGAATTTTCTCTTCATAAAACTTCCTATGAACGTGAAGAAACAGACTTGGTCAATGAGTAGTTTTGGTTGAACACGGTGAACTAGTTGTAGGTTTCTGTATGGTCTTACTTCTTAACACTATTTGTTAGAGTTTTTTCACTTTAAAAAGAAATCTTCATTGGAAATTAATTAATAGGAGACTAAAGTCTAAAAAAGGTATGTGATAGTTGAGGTGAGCTCTGTATTTTAATCTGCCACGAGGGAAATGAGTGCTCCGGTGGGAAGCTGTGGGATTAGCTCTAAGATACAGGCTCTGGGAAGGTATTACTGGTGGTCTAGGTCTTATTTTCAAATCTTACTAACACACGCAACAGTCAGACCAACGTGTGAGCGTGGCTGTAGATGCACATCCGCCACACAAATAAGCAGCACATTCATATTTTGAATCCCTGTGAAAAACTCACAACAAATCCCACTGTCAAAGGTACTTCAGCCATTGTGCAGGAGGGGGACATGTCAAGATGCGTAACTAAAATAGATTTATTTAAAAAAACCCTAAAATGCTTCATAGCATGAATAAAGCATATTTATTGCAAGTTCTCCTAACACAATTGTATCAGGACCAGAGATCACCTTCTGATGTAAGTGGGGTTTTCTGGCTGCAATTATTTATATATATATTTATACATGTATGTGTATATGTATGATTTCTGCATATATAAAATAACATATATATGTATAAATTATTTGGTGTTCTCTGCTAATGGCCTTTGCTGTAGGGCCCTTTCTTTTCTGGGTCTTCCTAGGGCAGCAGTGCCATGCTACTTGCTGCAAGGCTGTTACCTGGTCCTCATGAGGAAATGTGTACCCTTGTTAAGAAGGTTCCCGCTCTCCCCCCAGCCCCAGAGAGCTGCAGGCTTGAGGGGAAAATGGAGGGAGAAGCCTCTTGCCCTATTTTTGTCTTCAGCTGTGCTCTGAATGACAGTAGCACTGAGACTGAAAAGGAAGTTGTTTTGTTTTATAATTTGTGATATCATGGAGTCAAATTCCACCCAGGCTCCCTCTTGGGAATGTGCCTATTTCTTACAGCGTATTAGTCACCGAGTTTCTTCTTTCATCCAGAGACTGTGCAAGATGCTTCCTCATCTCCAGCACTGAAATCAGAGATCTGCTCTAGCTGCAAGAGAGCAGACATGGTGCTATTTTTAGAAGATTTTAATGCGTAGCCTTGAAGTTTATTTTATTCAGACATGTAAGAGGAAGTGATGATCAATTGTACAGCAAATGTGGAAACTGTAGGGTGAGGAAGCCCGTTGTGCCACTGGGGCTTAGCTCCAAATGATCTGACCGGCAAAGAAAAGCAGAAGTGGAAAATGAAAGTAAAAAATGATGAGATTTGGTTTACTTGGGGCAGGAAATTTGGGCTTAGAACTTTAAAGCAGCAGTTAGTTAAAAATTAAATAGGAAGTGGAAACGTCAGGCTTGTCTCAGATATCAAAAGTATATTCCAGGCAAAGGGTGTTGTCAAGCAAATCTCATTGCTACCAGAAATGTTAGAAAACTGTTAGCAAACTAAACTGTTTCAGAGTTTCTGGACTTGGCTGAAAGCATCAGGGGTCAGACCCTTTGATTTTTCAGAGCAGCTCTTAATGCTGCAATTATGCCACATGGGTCTCAGTAATGATCTGCATTTTAATATTTACAATCTGTTAATTTTAATTAATATTTCACAGAAAATAGTTCTATAAGATGAATTTTCATGGAAAAAATCCACCCTTGAACAGATTACAAAGCTCTTCCATTGTTAAAAAAATGATATATTTCTTAAGCAGATTGTTTGAGCAGCAGATGTCACAGTTCACGTATTTCAATGTTTTTCTGAATCAAAAAAAAAAATCACGGTTTATAATTTTCCTTGTAATTAGTTCATGTACAGTGTGGTGGAATGCCATGCTGGCGCTCCTCACAGTATCAGGCAGGTACTGGTACACCTCTGCAGGGGAGAACATGATAATTTATTTTGGCTGTTGCTTATACACATTTTGTTAAACTCCACACAAAGTTCTGCCACTTAGAACTAATTTCAAACCTCGTGTGATGATGACGGTGATGATCTCAGACTTTGTTGACATGGCACCTCTGTGTATCCCACCTCATGGATAATTCATTAAAATAAAGTAGGTTAAGCCACCAACTGACCAAACAGGCTCCTACTTCATCACACGAGCTAATAAGAAACTTCTCTGTGTCGTAGTTGCTGGCTTTCTTTCCAAGCCAGCTCCAGACTCATTTAATTAGAGAAGAGAAGCTGATGTGGTGACTGGTGATGGGGGCGAGGAGAGGTGTTACCAGAGGGAGAGAGGGCAGAGAGAAGTTTGGTGGTTTTTTTTGGTTTTTTTTTTTGTTTTTTTTTTTTTTTTAAAGACTCCTCCCTTTTCTTCTTGACATCTCATCCAGCTATCTCAGTCCCCAGAACTTCCTGAGCCTTCTCTGGTTATCCCCACTGACAGAAGGGGAAAACTGGGCTCAATTCTGGCATTCTCGCTGCCCCAAAGCAAAGCCGTGGAGCGAGGAAGTGAAGAGTCTTACAAGGGATGAGAGGCTCTGAGCTCCTCCCCTGCTCATCCACAGCTTAACCAGCAGAAACACTCCAAATCAGGCATTTCTAGTTTAGATGGAGGCTGTGCAGCTGCTGCATTCTCTCTGCAGGGGGAAGGTCAGGGCCAGTGGGTAAGTTGACCCCAGGTAGTTCAGATTATTTTATTTGGAAAAAAAGTCTGCTTGCTGTTAGTCAGATTGAGCCTTGCCCTGCATGAATATAACAACTTCTCACTCTTGTCTACCACTGAGGAGCAAAGGCAGTGCTGTGGCATCCTTTTATTGTGGTTTAAGCATGCACAGGCCCTTCTGTATGTAGGAGGGCAGCAGGCAGTTTCCGCTGAAATATGTTCAAGTTGAAGGTCTCCCATGCGCTGCCTCTGTGGCTGTATTTCCCAAAGCACACACAGGTTTTTTTAATCACTTTTTTTATTACAAAAAAATTTCTTTCCAAAGAGCTGCTATGACTATTAAGTAGTACGCTTTGTTCAGGCTACGGCTTCAAAGAGGTGACATTGATTCAATGATAAAGCGTTAAAATCAGCAGCACGTCAGGCAGGGCAGCTGGCACGGATGCTTTTGTGTGTCAGTGCGCGCCTCTTGTTTTGTTGCTCTAGAAAGGCCTAAGTAAGGAAAAGCAGGGTGCACACCTGCGTAGCTTCCTACGTTGCTGGGGGTACTGCTTTTCTGGTGAAAATGGAGCACCTTCAAAAGGAGTAAGATCTATCATGTTGAGAAAGAGTATTGGGCTCCTGTCAGCATAATGTCAAAAGGTCTTAATGCATAAATTAAAATGTATACAGTGAAAATCATCACACATTTCTCAAATCGTGGCTTTTTCTCTCTGAATTAAAAAACCCATGTTTGCTTCTATTAAAAGAAAAATAGTTATGAACTTTGTACTGAAGTTGTAATTATGCCTGCAAGCTAGGATTCTCGCTACAGTTTTCTGACAGTGACATTCTTACTCTGTTGACATCGGCATGGTTGATCTCGGCAGCCTGAACTTCACTCAGAGGCCTGAAAAATATGGGAACAAATAGGTAAGCAAAGATGAATGAATATTAAAATATTGCCAGAGTCAGGTTGCTGCCATAACGTCTGGGTGAGCTTATTGACTGCTGGCCAAATCTGTCGACACAGTCCCAGCCTCAGCTGGCATAGCAGTCTGCCTACCCTGTATCGAACACCTACCTGTAAACCAACTCTTATTTTTTCCTAAATTTGGCCTGCGTCTAGATATGAGTAATTATGTTTGCAATATAGTTGGTTTGGCATTCAGAAAAAGCTAGTGTATTTAATATTTTTTTTTTCTAAAAATCTCTTCATTTCAGGAGAAAAATTAAGAAAAAGATATGCATGGTTTTTTTTGTTTTGTTTTGTTTTTTTTTTCCCCTGCTACCCATGCGATAATTCAGGTAAACCAAATAATAAAAAAAACGGGCGGGAGCGGCAAAAAAGTGCCATAATCTCTAACACTTCCAGGTTAATTTATAACTTGACCATCAGTATGCTTGTGATTATTTCCAGTTCTCAGTGTGTGGTGTGTTCACTCCAGCCAGCAGTTTGCTCACTGCCCCAGGGTGGCATAGGGGAGAGACTCAAAAGAGCAAAAGCAAGACAACTTGTGGGTCAAGATAAAAGCAGCTTAAAAAGTGAGGAGGAGGTGTGGGGGGAGGCAAGGTGATGAAAAGGCAGTCTCTCATCACCTCCCACAAGCAGACCGATCCCCAGTCAGCCTCCAAATAGTGGCTGCTCTGGAAAGACCGAATGCCTGGTTTTATCGCTAAGCCTGGCATTGCGCGGCGTGCAATATCTTTTTGGTCAGTCTGGGTTGCTGTCCTGGCTGTGTCCCCTCCCAGCCTCTTGCCCCCACCAGCCTGCTCCTTTGAGGGGGGCAGAGTGAGGAACAGAGGAAGCCTTGACACCCTGCAAGCACTGTTCAGCAGCACTTAAAACATCGGTGTGCTATCAATGCAATTTTAGTCACAAGCCCACAAGGTGTGGGCTGCGATGAAGCAATTAACTCCATCCTAGCCAGACCCAGCACGTGACATTTCATTTCAAATAATGTTTCCTCTTTTTTTTTTTTTTTTTCCTTTTCCCAGTGCAGCCATTTGCTATCTTCTTTCCCATTCTTCTGCACAAAGAGCGTGCCTCTTCCCTTATTACATCCTTTTGATGATTTTTAGTGTTGCTGCCTTCCCCAAAAGAAGTTTGCAGCCTCCTCAGTGTATGTGTGAAGGCAGGCAGGGAGGGGAGGGGAAGTGGGGAGTCGTGTAAGTGTATTTTGAACTATGTAGGCTAACCAACAGCTCACATCCATGTCACAGCCCAGCATTCACTTGAACAAAAGCAAATGTAGTATATCAGTATATCCTTGAGTGCTGTCTCAAATTAGATTTACTAAAATCAGCAAAGATACCACAGAGAAAATAGTTCAACTTTGCAGCCTAGAGGAGCTGAACCTGTAGTCCTGTATACTGTATTTATGTGCTTTGTATGTAGCTCAAGGTCGTTTAACCAACTTGCTGACCTTTGACAAAATCTTAATTTTCTACTCAGTCATTTCATTGTATTTCATTCCAGCTCTGAGCAAAGGCAGCTTAAACTGAAAGTGAATAAAAGGAATAAGAATAATTTCCTTTCTTCTAGTGAAAATACCAATACTACAATAGAAAAAAGGAAAGTTTTTGGTTTTTCTTTTTTTTAGTCCTCATAAACCCGGTGATTATTTGGAGAGGTAATACCGAAAACCTGGGGTGGAAAAACGATGAATAGTGGCAATCTGTCTTTAAGACCAGAGTAGATTTTGCCCTAGTTAAGCTAGTCCCTGTAAAATTTCCTGAAATTATTCCTGATACAAAATAAGGAGAAAAACACCCCCATCACGTTCATAATTGTAAGACCTGCTCTGCTTTTGAATTAGTGTTCCTAAACTGAGAAACATGTACTTAAGCTAGTACATGTGTGTGTGCAGAAGTGTGTGTTTGTGCCTTGAGATTTAAAATCTCTATTTCTTTCCTTTCCAGTGCCTTCTAGGATTTTTGGTTTAATTAAAAAACAAAACAAAACAAAAAAGAACTTACCCTCCCTTCATAAAAGAAATCAGAACATTAACTAATTTTAGCCGATTCACCACTTTACATCATGTTTCCAGTATTTCTGTTCTCTGTTTCTCTCGCTCCTCACGTGGTTGCAAGAGTAGCAAGTCTTGCATGTCAGGCAGTTCCTCATCTTAGAGGAGGAAGGACTTTTCTTGTTAAGCCTTCATGCAGTAAACACACCTTTTTTTAAAAGTTTTTTAGCCAGTGCCTCAGTAACCCATAGGGGTTTGAGTTCTGCTTTGCAGAAAGTAATTCTGCAGGTGAGGATCTCCGTATGTTTTATGTAAAGCACTTGTCCCTCTTATGAGCTTGAAAAAAAGGTCATCAAAATTCACCATTAATTTTGCTTTTCTTTCGAACGCTTCACTTGCAAGTAATTTCAGAGCTTAGCTAAACTAAGCACAGTTATAGCACGTTGAATGTGTCCTGACTTCTAGTGTCAGACTTTAAAAGCTGGTTGATTTATGCCGCTACATTCAGAGCGTAAGAAATGCCAGTGAGTCTGTGCACAACACGCTTCACGTTTTCCTACCTTGAGGAATTTTGTTGCTTTATCCAGCAAGGACATGTATCTAAGGCCTTCCTGATAGATTTTCCTGATATTTTCTGGGCTGCCACTGCAAAAATCGCATCAGGTTATTTTTCTCTAAGCCAGCTCTGGTGAATATTTTGGGCAATGGCACAATGCATCACCAGCCATTCAGTGTTTCTAATTGAGTACTATTATTTTTAAAGCATTACTGTATGCATATAGTACTCTTCAAGATGCAAATACTACAGCAGAACTTTTGAAGGAAAACATGGGAACCACAATCAGAGGATTAGAGCTAGCTAATGCGTACAGCTGATGGAGAAGCAGCACTGTGCCTGGGTGTGAGGCCTTGCACATTGAACCTCTTCAGAGAAGAGCAAAGAAGCTGGGGAAGGGTCTAGAGCACAGGTCTTATGAGGAGCGGCTGAGGGAACTGGGGTTGTTTAGCCTGGAGAAAAGGAGGCTGAGGGGTAGACCTTATCGCTGTCTATAATTACCTGAAAAGAGGTTGTAGCAAGGTGGGGGTCAGTTTCTTCTCCGAAGTAACAAGTGACAGGATAAGAGGAAATGGCCTCAAGTTACGCTAGGGTAGGTTTAGATTGGATATTAGGAAAAACTCCTTCACAGAAAGGGTTGTCATGCATTGGAACAGGCTGCCCAGGGAAGTGGTTAAGTCACCATCCCTGGAGGTATTTAAGACATGTAGATATATTGCGAGGGGCATGGTTTAGTGGTAACCTGGCAGTGTTAGGTTAACAGTTGGACTTGGTGATCTTAAAGGTCTCTTCTAACTATAATGCTTCTATGAAGCCATTGCCGCTGGATCCAAAGGCCACCACGTAGATTATCTGCTCTCCATTAAACGCAGGAGAAGACTAGTCTCACAGTAAAGCTTGGGGCCCAGCAGAGATCCCCCCTTCTCCTTGTGCTGTTTGTGCCTCCCACAGCCACTAGCTGCCTGCTAGTCAGCCTGGGCTAACCTGACGGGGAGGAAGGTGTGATGTGAGGGAGCAAGACATGGGGTTATGGGCCTACTCTGAGGGAGCAGGATTGGGATGGGAAGATGAAGCTGGTGGGAGCCAGCTCCAGAGAAGTTGGGGCCCTCATAACTTTTCAGAGAAAGAGTGAGACTCAGCTCTAAACTGTGCTTTTGGCCTAGTTATGTTTGAGATGGTCCCTAGCGTGGGATGGAAAATAACAGAAGTGGTGATCCAGAGGTAGGTGAAAGATGATGTGTATCATTGTCCTGGAAGCGTCACAGACTGAAAAGGTACATTTCTAACAGGAGTTGTGGTTTTAATGGTGGATTTTGGAGTAGAGGCCACCATGGAAGAGCTCCTCGTATGTCTCCCTCACAGCTCCTGTGTGAGGATGTTGGCTCTGTATTTCTGTGGTTCTTGCACAGAAGTTTTATGGGTCAAAACTTTGCCTGGGAGATGCAAATAACAGAGAGGAACAAAGTATTGTACAGTAGGGAAATTTTTGGAAGTTCCTTTTCTACCCACAGGGAGTATTTTCTGGCCCTGTGGAGAGCCACGAGATTTCTGGTATCACGCACCATTTAAAAGGGTGATGTCTGACCACTGATTGTGCTGTTTGGAAGTCATCACAAGAGCAAGGTGGACTTTTTTTTTTTAAAATAATTATTTCTTTTAAAAAATAATTATATTTTTAAATATACAATGGGATATCATTGACATGCAGTTAAAGTTAATATGAAAAGTTTTCTATAGTAAATATATCATCAGACAAGCTGCTGGAAATGACAACACAGACAAAATATTATCAATAATAATTTGATTTTATTGATCAATTTATTATAGGACTAAGCAGCTGCCTAATTTATCTTTGAGGAGATGAATTGAGCAGCTGCTGGAAAAAGAATTGGAATTAGACTACTATGAAAGCAGGAAACTATTCTCTGTGTTTCTGTGTGAGGATATTGTGAATATTTGCATTGCTTTTTTTTTGGCACTATGGAAGCAGCATGGATTAAATCTCCTCTTACAGAGCATGGCACAGGCTGTAATAGAAGTCTCTCAAAAGGAAAAAAAAAATTCTTTGAAAAACCTCAAAAGATACATTAAAAAAGAAGCTTCATGCTTATGGTAAGGGAACGCCTGATCAAAGGCTACGCAATATTGGCTCTCAAAACCCTCTTGAAATTAAATTAAATCCATTGAAATTCTTAGTAAAGACCTGAAAAGTAATAGCTTTTATTCTGTCAGTGTGCCCTACTGGATCTTTTCCTTCCAAGCCACCTGAGATTTTCCTCTTAGTAGCAGAGATGATTGTAGATATGTGTCCTAGAATTCAGAATATTACAGTAGTTCAGCAGTCCATTTCACTTCTCCCCCTTTTCTAGGAAGGGGTGAACACCTTACGCCAAAGTATTGAGAATGTCAGAAATTATTCTTTTTCTGCCTCTTTCTGACCACTTGACTCTTTCTTGCCTTCAGAACAAAAACAACTCTGGCTTTATGAAATAGCCTGTGATAGTACAGAGAGCAGCACATGCATTTTGTAGGTGCCAGCAGCTCCCTCTCAGAGTTGACTGTCCAGAGCCTCATGTTCAGGACGACCTTCAGGCAGGCTTCTGCATCCACCTGCATGTGTGGCACTGCCAGCGTTTTCGCTTGCTCCTACAGCTGTGTTTTGATGAATCCCACCTGAGAAGGAGGGGGATAGAAAGGGTGATGAAAAGACAGGGCTTTCACCTTGTGAGGTAGGGGTGCAGGGGGAAGCACTTACCTGCGTACATCAAATAACGTGTTGTGTAACAGCGTCAAGCTTTTTGGATGTTGTACAAACTAACTCAACAGGTTGATTTATTTTTAAAAACGTGTGCACGATGTCCAGAAAAAAGCAAGAATATGTGTTATTACACTGGGGATTGTTTTGAAGCATTACAGGTAGAACACTATCATTTCCCTGTAATTTCCCAGTATAAATTACCTTCTCTCATTGTAATATCTTTGATATCAGTGTTTTCTTCTGACCCTCTCGCGTTTCTGTTTTCTTTGCAGTTCTACGGTACGTGAAACGCTTGTTATTACAGCAAAGATGATACTGAAGAAATAACAAGGCTCTACAGCACAGAAAGTTGTGTCAATAGGTATGTGAATTAAAGGGTGGGAGGGGAGCTGGCGGTAAGAAGTTCAGAAACCTGACGCTTTACAGTAACTTTGACTTCCTCTATACAAATTTTTGCTGTTTTGAAGTTTGCAGATTAAAAATATAAAGGGATGACTTGGTTATGGGAACTTTCCCCCTCCTCAGACCGTATCTGATAGGCTTGTTACCAACAAACCAAAGGTTTGTGTGAAAATATTCTTATGCCTGTGGCTAGATGTATGTTGTGCTGTTATTGGGCTCACAAATCTTAGTCACATTTTAACATGTTCCCTTGTCAAAGAATCTATGTTTACATTAGAAAACAGACCTGAAAAATAATTTTGCAAGGGAAATGCTCAGAGTTCTCTGCAGGGATACTATTTGAGCATATTGAATCCTACCAGCATTTGAGGATGAAGATCCTTTAGTTCATTGTCTACCAGCAGTTTGCTTGAGCTCTGAAGGAGCAGATTAGTGGTGCAGCAAAGAGGTATCCTCGGTCTCCAGAGGTAAGAACTATGGGTGCTATGGCATGACAGGACCTCTACCACATGGTCTACGGAGAGCCCATCTGTATCCTGGTCTAGAGAGGATCCAGAGATGACCCAGTCTTTTCCTGTACTGCATGATGTCTTTCGTGTTGTCCAACAGCTGCAGGCAGCAATGGGGAAAAAGCAGTGCACTCACATTACTTCAATATGATTGAAGTTTCATTTCTTCTGCATATATCTAGTCTCCAAATGCTGCCTAGAGTTAGTGTTCTCTACCTTGCACTAATATTGATGTGGGAAAATGGCTAGGCCTGGGAGGCCATATTTCCTCCTATGAAATCACCAAGAGCTCAGTTAAACGTTTTCAAGTCTACATTTTTCGGTAATGTTACCAAGTCACAGCCTCTGCACAGAAACCTTGAAGTAGCAGACTGAAATTTGAGCAAACAAAAGTCTAAGTATTGGGAAATGGTGGGAAGATTTCATTGTGTTTACTGCGGTGATTACACAGACTCTTAATGCTCAGAGTTTTAGCAGAATGTGAGTGGCAGTAGGCACTGTGTTTGGACAAAACCCTCACATTAAAAAAAAAAAAAAAGAAGTTTCCAAGCAGAAATACTTCAGATTCACATAAGAATGGAATGACTGGGGTGGAAAAAGCCAGTTAGGGTCACTCCAGAGTGGCATAAATGAAAAATCTTTTCTTCATTTTGAAATCATAAAGTAAAAAATTTCTTCTTCATAGACTATTCATTCCAGAGGCAGGGTTATTTGTTCTGGTTGTTTGTTTTCTAGTGAAATGCCATAAGTTTTAAAAGCCTTTTTTTTGTGCTATCTTGAAGTTCCTCTGCTGTCTTTATATTATGATCCGTGGTATCATTATTGATAAAATAATGGTTTCAGAAATATATACTTTCTTTTTTGGAAACAAAAAAAATACTGTAAATAGTTTTGTCTCCAAAACACCATATCCAATAGGGAATATCTATATTTAGCTATCCAGAAATCAAAAGAGCAAATTGAAGTTTTTATGGGAAAAAAAAAAAAAAAAGAAAAGCATAGTATTAATTATGGAGGACAGGTGTTTCAGAAAAAAAAAAATTAAGGTGCCCCAAACAAACTTAATGCACAATTCTGTAAACTGCTTTCAGCTATAGCTCTGTATGCAAATCTATAAGCTTTAGATAGTAAAAGAAAGCTGTATTCAGTTACTGATTCATAACCATTAGAATTCCCCATCCAAGTGTCCACAAGAAGTAATGTCACTTCAGAGTCCTAGCATTTCAGAGTTAACTTGTTAATTATACGGAGAATAACTAGGAGTTACTTATGTATGTAATCTTCTTAGCTATGTAGATATTTGCAATTACAGAACCTTGATTGTTTCATAGCATTTGTATGCTGGGCATGATGTATAGAAAAACAGATTCTTCTATTTTTGTTCTTCAAATACACAACATATTTTTAAACAGTATGAAGCGTTAAACTAGTGTAAGCAATTTAGTGGGAATGGACTGATGGTTAGTAATATTTTTAAATTATTTAAGATAGTTAAAAAAATGAATCAATTTTTAATTGATTAGTTAAAAATTCATAGTTACTAAAGGAAGTGAATGGGAATGAATGCAGATATTGGGTAGCTTTTTCTTACTTTTTAGGTGTTCTTGCCACATTGGAAAGCATTGCCAGTTTAAAATATAAAATACATTATTGTGTGTAGGCTGAATGATACTTCTGTATTTACAGTAGTGGGAAGAGATTCCCTTGATGAAATCTAGAGAGCTGCTGTACAAAAATATCAGACACTTGTTCTACCATGTTTTGCAGTGTGGAATTTTTTTTGGTCCTCACTGGCAGCTATGGATCGGGAAAGAATTTTCAGTGGTGGTTGGTATGTAACCACATTGGTGTGTACAAATGCACTCACATGTTGATGAAAACCTCTACCTGTTCTGCTCTGTGCTGCAAAAATAGTTTTAAAATCTCTCCCCCTTTCCCTGATGCATCTTAGGGCTAATTCCAGAGATAAAGAGAAACACAAATGTGGGATGCAGAAGGCAGAAGTATTTATGTATAAACCAGAAGGGGGAAAAAAAGTTTTTAAAAGAACCAAAAATAAATGCAATGATCACTTTGAATTGCCTAACTAGACACTACTGCTTATCTGTATCTTTTGTCTTTTCTACCATTCTCTTCCTTAAATATAGTTTTAATATGTTCACAAAGTTGATTTGAAACATGCATCAATAGGAGACTATAGAGCACTATCTCAGGAAACTATTAGCTAATGACACCAAAGAGCATGTAGGTTTCAATGTGTTATGACTAAAAATAAGGAGGGTTTAATCTGGATAGCTATATGTGGAATGAAGTTTGTGTGTATACATGTGCATATATGTGTCTGGATAGACACATATAGATAGTTATATAAATGTCAGCAATAGTGTGAAAATTTCAAAGCTTCTCAAATACTGTAATAGGTTTCTAGTGTTTATTGGGTGCATTTTAAATGCAGTTTTCCTTTCCATATGGACTGCATTTTCAAGCTCCTTTTCTTTCTGCCCTTCACCTCATTGGAGTATTCATTTTCTTTGTGAAGAAGACCAGCAGGAGGTCTGTAAAATGACCCTTTTTATTTTAGTAAGGACTACAGGATTTGGCCTATAGTTTTAGTGTAGATGAAAGAAATAATGGATTTCTTTGAAAAAACAAGGAAAATCAGGACCATTTTGTTCAGTGCTACACCACTGTTTCCAGTAATTGCCTTGTACAGTTTGCAAGTCTTTCCACTTTATGTAAATACATTAACTTCTGAAAAAATCCCTTATAGCTGTGAGGTGGGGCCTTTTGAAGGAGGTGTTCTTTTGAAGGTTTGTGGGTCTCTTAAACACACACTTTTTCTTCAAAGTAAATCTTGTAGACTCCCTGTCACAAATCCTTCTTGTTAGGAATTCTGCTTGAAGAACTGTTTGAATTTCAATATCAGGTATTTCAAACAAATACATCTAATGCCTCAATACATTTTTTCTTATGGTCAGTCAGTGGCCCTAAATAAGAAAGAGAACCACTGATAATTTGAAATCTATTTCTAGCAGACCTTTGAAGAAAAAAAAAAAAAAATCTGAGGTTTTTATAGTTACTCCTAGAAGCTAAGAAAGGGAAAGTAACTGTAAAGTAAACTTTCAATTTTTGAAGCTGTTGAAATAAAAAAAAACAACCCAAACCAAATTTCAGAAACTGGCTCCTCGCCCCTTGGTGAGCACTTGGTGAAATTCTTCTGGTTCATATTTATGCAATGGTGTTACAGAGTTACAGAATAACCTAGGTTAACAAAGTTCTCAGGACACCGTCTGCTGTATCCCTTGCTTAGAGAAGAGCTTACTTCAATGTTAGTTGCTCACAGCCTTTTCTAATTGAGTTTTGACTCTGAGGATGGATGCTCCACAGCTGCTCTGGGCAGTTCATTCCACTGGGTTACTGTCTCTGTGAAATTTTGTTTCTTAATAAAGAGTCATAACTTGGTTCTATGCAATTGCTGCCTGTTGTTCCTCATCTTTTCATTTGCACCTCTGAGTAGCATTTGACTCTGTCTTCTTTATAACCACCCACCAGCTCGTTGAAGACAGCAATAACATCCCCTTGAGCTTTTTTTTTGGTCTAGACTGACAAACTTAGTTTTCTCATTCTCTGCTGCTTCATCATGTGCTCCAATTCCCTATACTTTTATAAATAAGATAAATGAGAGGTGCAAAACTCAGTAACAGAAAACAATGCAATAACATATAGGCTGGTTTTTGTCTTAAATGCTAAATAGAGGAATTAATTCATTGGAAGCATGTCTGTCTTTATCAGTTTAAGCTGTCAAATGAGTAAGTTGTATGTAAGTTTTCTGTACTGAAATCCTATTCTAGCTGATTTTATTGATTGCAGGACAAGGGGTCTGTTTTACACATTATGCAGGAGTGAGGCCATAAAGTTTTAAAGCATTTACCTCTGAATTTCTTTCTGTAGCTAAGAATGGCTATTTTGTTTAATATAATTTTGAAAATTCCGACATGCTATAGTGCAAAGCATTTTGTTGGCTGCAAACACAGAAAGAGAAAAGGTACTTGTAAAGTTTGGATATGGAGATAGAGAATATCATAATCTCAAGAAAGCTTTGTAGTAAAAGCTGGAAGTTTTGCTCAGTGTCTCTATGCCACTGTGGACGTAAGGAAGTACATACCTCATCTTGGATTTAAAGCCTTTAGCTAGAAGACAATTAAGGGAGCACATAGATTACTTGAAAGTGTATCTGGCTTATGTTGAATTGTTGCAAGACAGCTCAAGGACACCATCTTGTTGGTATGATGACCAGAAGTGAACTTGCTTCTTGAAGTCCAGCCTCATTTTTAGTCAGGGTCTCCAGGAAGGAGAATCATAAATTCGGAATGTTGTAAAATCTTTTCCCATCATTCAAGGTCAAGCTATAAATTTAAGTTAACAGGTCTCTTGCTAGATATGTAATTTATCTGGTTCTTAGTGCTTAAAGCTTCCAAGAAGTGACCCTTTAAATGCTATCAACATTCATTTTAGCAGCAACCTTGCTGAGCTGGGCAGTGAGTTGCTCAAAACAAGTGTATGATCAAAAGGTTTTGTGTAACATGGAACACAAAACATGTTCCATGTTACACAAACACAGAATATGTAGAGGATCCCCTTAGCCTGATAATCCTTCCAGCTAAAAATGACAACTATTTTGCAACTTCATACGCGTGTACGTACTCACATATATGTTCCTATCTACACCTACACACACACTGAGAATCCTGTGCATCATTACCCCTTTGGAACACTCCTTGGGAAGTCCCTAAATGCCTTTAGAGCTGAGTGTAGGGTGCAATAACCTGACACCTAGATGGCGTTGGATATAGTGAAGCGCATTGTACCAGCGTTCATGCTTTCTCTGCTGAGATTATTACCAGCATCTTGCTTTCATCTGCAGTGCTCTGAGTGATCGCCACTTCTTACTTCATGATCTACTTTTCACCTCTGCTCTCCTCCTCCCACTTCCTTCCCACACACATTTGCATTTTTCGTCCAGAACACGTGTGCTGCGCAGAGCTGGATTAATCAAAGTGTGCATTTCCCTGAAGAGTAGTATGGTCAGGGGACATCCGGTGAAAAAAGAAAGATGCTGTCAGTGCTCGTCTCAAGCTTAGCAGAAGGACAACATAGCTTACTGCACTAGTAATATAGTATGTCTTCCAAAGATGAGAAATATTCAAATTATTCCAAAGAAGGCTGCAGAAATGGCCATAAAGCAACAGTAATGGCTTTCTAAACATAGAAAACCCAACCTCACACCTCATTAGCTGGCAAAGGAAGGAGGAGATACTCGCAATTTTGTATACAATAGGTAGTTTGAAACGTGTGGTTAAACTGCAAGCCAAAATACACTGAGACATAACACGCATCCCATTGAATGTACTGCTGAAAGGGGGTATTGGGGAGGGCTATCTAATGGAGCATTTTGTTCTGTACAACATGTTCAAGTCCTATCTTGTCAACTGGAAGCCATCAACAAGCTGAAAGAGCAGCCGAGGGCCAGGCAGAGCAAGAGATGCGCTCTCAGCACTTGGACTGGACAGAACTTGAAATTTCTGCACACTTCTGCAACCCCTCCACTGCCCCAGAGCAGGGTTCATTGGTCCTGCAGGACCTGGGAGTCAGTGTCGTGTATGCTTTAGTTCATTGCAAACTTCAAATCACCCAATGTATCGTGACAAGAGCTAAGAAACCAGCTTATCAATTTAGAAGAACCTGAGGCACTGACTTTCAGTGAAAAAAAGTTTTGCTGAATCTTTAAAGTAGTCCTTAGATGAGAATTTGGGTAGTATTTATCTGTCGCTGTACTTCTCTACTTCCAGTAAGAAAGCGCTGGCTCCTGTGGCACTTCAGATACAGAGCCAGACTGGTGACAAGGAGCTCGGTACCTGTGATGTACAAAATGAAATCTGAGATATTAGATTGTCCACAAAGGAGCAGCCTTTTCATCCAAACAATCCAAAGGTAAGAAGGCATGCACTGATAGAAAAGGTTTCAAAACGTTAAATTGAGGTTAGGGAGCAGGGGGCTGGGTGTCAACACTGCTGTTTTCAGATCCAAGAGTATTTCTAAAGTTCAGTGGCCCGCAGTGGGCTGCATCAAAACACCTTAGCTGATCTCCAGAATGTCTATTTTCAAAGAGATCTTCCAGAGACAACGTGAGCGAAATTGTGGCTTCACCAATGTAGCTTGGATTTCACTTAGCTGGAAAAGAAGATTATATTCAGTCCCTCGGTTATGCATTTTGCAACTCTGCCCTGTTAGTGGGCCTTGGTAATTATCATACAGGAACCAGAAAGTGAAACCAGCTTGGAAAGCTGAGAACAACATCGCTTTGCAGGCCAAGCTGAGGCGAAAGGAGAAAGGAGCAGTCAGGAGTTTTTATTGTTTTTCAGTTATATCAACTTCAGTTACAGGTTTTTTGGGCGTAATAGTCTGGATCTGACAGTCTTGAAAATGCTGCTGCTGATCTTTCATGGCGTAACTGACAGTAAAGGCATTAAATGTATCTAATTAACATTAAACGTATCTAATGTTGCAGCTAAACAAAATTTGCTTTCAATATGTAAACTATTGATAATCACAGCATAAAAAGTATTATCAGCAGTAAAGTAGTTTAAGCGGGTATTTGCTTGCATTCAAGATAGATAATCTATGTGACAGGACTTTCAGTTTTTGTTTTTCCTTTTGAGCTTTTACTTCATCAATGAGCAATTTTTAGAGGTTTTGAAGATTGATGTAAAACTGGTTCTACGCAATTTAACTGTAGTAGATCATGCAAAGCAAACTTTTTTCCCTTAGTGAATTTGAATGTTAAAGAAAGCATAAACCTCTTTAAAATAGGTAAATAAGTTAAGATGCATGATCTTCAGAGAGTTCATGTGGTTGGATGGCTGTTCAAAGAGTATGTACAGTTTCAGCCTGATCAAGACTGAGCTAAGACGTATATCAAAACCAGACTTTCTCAAAAACACATTTTCTACTTCCCTTTACCCCTTGGAGCCGAGCAGAGGCCACTGTGGAAACAGCAGAGAAAAGCTCTTCCCACCTCGTGTTGGAACTTCTCTTTTTTCACACTGCTTGTGTTCCTCTTGCAAACAGAAAGGAATGAAGACTGAACTCCCCACCTCATCCCAAACTCAAGGGTTTGACTGGAGCTCAGTTTCCTCAGGACTGTCCAAATATCGCAGTAGTGTGCAAGACATTATTTCCAGCTAGAAGGAATTGTAGGTCTGACCTTAAACCTTTACTATTTAAGAAGGCGAGCTATCTGTGAACAGTAGGGAGAAAGTTTAGATGTCAGTAGGTATTTTTTCAGGCCAATATGGGAAACTTGGAGAAAGGAAAGTTCCGAGTGCAAGGAATAGTACAAACCATTTTTCTGGGTCAGAGGCAGTGGAGGGCAGGCTGGTCTTATTTTGTTTGCTATCATTATCTGACTTTAAATTATGTTCCTGTTCACAGCAGAAGTAAAGGAAAATGAACAGATTAATTGCTTTTCTTAGAAAAACTTCTTTGTGAATCTGTATTTTTCCATAATTGTTGGTCTCTTCCACCTACAATGACAGTGTGCTGGACGAGTGGCTAAAATCTGTCAGAAACTTCACCCCTCCAGAATGTGTCTCCATTGATCAGTGTAGGGCGACTTGATGAACATCAGCAAACTGAAAATAAAGCTGGGACGTCACACTGAAATGTTGCTATCTTTCTCAGTATACCTTTGTCTGAAGGAAAATCCTTAATTTTTATTTACCAGTTTACAGGCTTGACAGACTAACTTTGCTCTAGGAAATAGTAATGTTTAGCTAACAAGTTTTTCTTGTTTTGCATAGAAAACAGTTTTAATAAATGTCTCTGTATTTTAACCCGGAATATGATAAACTCTAAAACGGATCTTCTTATGAGAAGAAGAGGACAGACAGAGTCTCTTGCCAAATAATTGTTGCATGGGGTTTCATCTTCTGTGATATTTCTTAACTTAATTAGTATAGGAAATAACGCTTGCTATAAGGCAGAAAGAGGATGTGCAAATATTTTATGCTGATTTGGGGAGGGGGAGAGCGCATTACCTCAGTTAGTATGTCAACCTGGTCATGATATGAGAAAAATGAACTGTTCTTGCTATGCCAGAATTTATATTGCTAGCACTAACACTTTTTAAAACAAACTGAAGAAAAAATAGCAAGACTAGGCCCTTTTTTTAAATTTTTTTTTTGACAGAAACTAGTTTTTTGGTGGTCTACACATGAGCAGAAATGATAAAATTAGCTGTTGTGAAACTGTCATATTTCTTTGTGAGACACATGAAAGGGTTTTATTCATGAACTAAAGGAATCTGATACTGGTTTACTCCTGTTGTGATTCAATTGTTTACATACTCTGAGAATTCCAGGTGTTTTGGGAATATCACAGCATGGACAGTTTCAGCACAATAGACTACAAGCTCTCCCTCCTCCTCCTCCACTGTCCTCTTTTGGCTATTTTTGGCTATTCCACTGCATTGTATGCAGTAAACATATTGTATGTGTTTAGAAGGCCCCAGCGATATGTTTCCTGAGCTTTTGTGACACAGTTAAAATAGCCAATTTGTGCTAAATGTCTTTGAGTGTTTATTACAAAATATCCTACAGTGAAATAGAAATAAGCTATAAAACAAAAATAATGAAACAAATATTTTTATTTTAGAGTGTTTAATTTCCCAGTTGCTGCCTTTTCTTTTACCTGTCTTTAAATCACTCAAGTATTTACTTGGCACTCTGCCAAAGTTTGTGTCCTGCACAAGAGCCTACTGTTTACCTGGCTCTTACTTTAAAAGTACACATTTCCAATATTTCTGCACATCTGTTAGCTGATTTTAATTATGCCCGTTAACAAGAAGTGACAGAGAAGCATTTTGAAATTGCATAAATGATTTTGTCTAATACTCATTTTAATCCTTTTAATGAAATGGAAATGCTCAATTGAGTCTCTTACTTTTGCTCAGACTTACCTTCTGCAGTTCTCACTCAGACTAGACATCTAAAAAGATCAGCCAAACCATCTTAAATTTGATAGGTCCTAACTGCAGATCTCATTTTTCCTGAATAATCTAGTATTGCTTTCAGTTTTTCTCTTCCATTGTAATTTTTAATCTGCAGTATGTTTTTTTTCTATGTACCAGGACAAATAACATTCTTGATTAAAAGAAAGGATAAAATCAGTATGGAGGTAGCAGAGAAAGTGAGATGGCTGACAGTTTGGTAAATTTGGATTTAATGTAACTATTATTGCAGACAACTAATATTTTTGAAATATTTTGATCAAGAAGTACATATAACATACAGCAAGTAACTTTTTTTTCCATGCTAATGCAATGCATCTCATGTATTTTTTAATTCTTCCCCCATTTCTTACCTGCATTATGATTTTATTTTTTTTTTTAACACTGACTCATCTTTTGTCAGTCAGGGAAGATGAGTGGTAATATCAGATTTTTTTAACACTTTTACTAAAGGAGCAAATAAGCAAGGTAAATGGACTTTTACAAGACTGAATAGAAAGTGCTTCTGGGACAATACTTTAAAAATATATTTCAAATGTGTATGTTCCAGGATGTAGCTTCATGGATTTTCAATGTTACAGAAGTCTTTTTATGCAACAGAAACTTCTCAGAAAAGTTCGTCTCTGCTTGTAGTGAACTATTTGTCAATGTTTCCTTCCAATTTTGATAACTCTTTCTTTAAAGAAGCTTTGAATTTACTGCCTGTGCTAATCTCTTTGTTGTTTTTATAGTGTGAGAGTAAACAAAGACAACCAGTCTTTCTTTAGAGGGACTTTTTCTGAGTATCAGCATTATGAACATGCCACATTTTAAGATGGCTTACTAAGTGTGTCTGTGTGAAACATATAAATTGAAGAGCTTACAGGCAGGAAGCTGAGGGAGGTAGATGTGACATAGACCCTGATGTCCAAGGTAAGTCTGTGGGATCAGTCTGGTTTCCTAACTGTTTCAAATTCAAAGATGGATATTATGAGTTAAGATTATAGACATCTTCTGGACTATTTTAGCTTTATAGCAGTAGCTTCTTGACAAGCCACTGAGGAAGAAGTAATGCCTGCCACATGCTTATCTTTGGAGACATCTACGTAACCCATTTGGACAGCCCCAGAGAGAAAAATCATGTCAAAATGTGGAGAAGGGTAAGATATGGGCTATCAGAAGATGACCAACAGCATCACTGTAAGCAGACCAGCCTTCTAGGTAAATATTTGTGGTTTATGCTTGTATATACCTTGCTTAGGGTCATTTTTGTGTTTCTGTACAATAATAACTGCAATCAGCTGTGGGAATACATTTCATCCAAAAAATAATCATAGTTTGGATGTTAGGAAAGCATTTGCTATAAAGTTATTCTGTATCTTATTGAAAAAATGAACACAAATACTCTTGGATAGAAGCACTGTCATCTGACAGATAGCAAAACACTGAGAGGACTTGCAGACCACAGCTAATAGTGTATGACAACGAATGTGGCATCCTAGGTGGGAAGCAGTCCAGCTGGAAGCAGAACACAGTGCTAGTATCAAACAATACATCAGTTAATGTCACAGAAGATACCTTCTTGGGAAAAAATGAAAAATGGACCGAGAACTCACAGAAAGCAAGCTGGTCTACTTATTTATGACACAGACTAACCAGCAGTTAGCTTAGAATTATCGCCTACCCTGACGCTGGTCCCAGCTTTCCTCAGATAAACTTGTGCTTTAAAAAGAAAAAAAATAATTAAAAAACTAAAATCCACGCCCTGTTTGCTTATTTCAAGCACTAGCTTCAGAATAAACAGACGTGTCTTCAAGTACGCTACAGAGCACTCAGGAAACAATGTCCAAGAGATAAGGGAATGTCCAGTGAACTGCAATGAAGTATGTGAGTGTTATTTTGAAACCAGAATGGAAATACTTGGGAAAGATTGTTTCTGTGGGCATTTTCTTTTTTTCTTTTCTGTGTAGGCTCTTTTGTGTTGGCTGGTGTTACTATTACTTTGAGTCGTGTTCTGTCAGGCCTTCTGCAAATATGGCACAACTATGGCTTTCTGTATGGTGCAGGTAAGACAGCATTTACTGCGGAGCGTCATATAGTTGTGTATAATTTTGCATATAACTTGGGAAAATAAACTAGAAGACACAGAATAGCTAATAGGAAGCAATGGGCAAGCAAGTAATCAGTTTTGCTAAAGGCAGAGCAGATTTGGTGAACGTAATAGGGGGGATCCTGCACAGAGGGAGCTTATTTAGCACCTCCAGCTGTGGTGCTCCTCCTGAGTTTCAGTGTGATTGTGCAGTCACAGCTCACTGCCTGGCACTCAGCTCACTGCTTTTTAAAGCTGTGGTTGTTCATTTGCCAAGATGAAGTTATATGAGTGTCTATAAGAATCTAGAGGTTATTACTAGGAAAAATGGAATGTGAAAAAAAAAGGAGAATTAGACTGAGAAGGAAAAATCTGCTATCATTGAAGGGCTTTTCTGAATGAGAGTTCAAGAAGGAGTGGTCCATGGGTAGCAAATATTCAAACAAATATTGTCCCTCCTTTTCATTTTCCCTTTCAAAATGGATGATGGAAGGATACAAAGAAAAGACACTGTAGGTAAAAATGTTTATTTGATGTTTCATGATGTGACAAAAATTCATTCATTTTGCAGTGTTTTAATGCTGTATATGAAGCTAAATCCTGAGCTGCTCTCAGCATCCAGCACTCATTCAAAACCAGGAGGAGGAGCAGATGTTCAGCACAAATCTGCCTCAGTGCTTACGGGTATGTTGCCACTGTCTTAAGGGCAGCAAATTCTAAGAGGGTATGTTAAATGGAGCTGTTCAAGACCACCTATTTCACAACAGCTGTGCCTACTGTTATCCTGGAATGATTTTAGATGTAAGTAAGAAGTAAGTGTCTGACACTTCTGAGAGCTTATCATAGACTTATTGCTCATTTTGGGCCAGATCGTGAATAGTGCCTCAGGGATACCAAAATGCGATCTCTGTCCTGAGCAGGTACAGCCTAGATCATGCAAGCAACATATGAAGCGAAGATGTCAAATCATCATTGCCTGAGGGTTGATCACAACATAGCAGTATGCCTGCACAAAGAGCTGTATTGTTTACTCTTGACCTTAAAATAATTTGATCCAGTATGACACATTAAGTAAAAATGTTTTCATTCTTCAAGAAATAGTTCTTGGCAATTGCCAACAAGGCTGAAAAAGTGTGTGCAAAATAAATTCCTTAGCAAATTTTCAACAAATTTAAGAGCATTATAACATATATTCAATGTTTATTCAATAACATTTATTCAATGTTTTAACAGTAAGGCAGTCAAATTAATTTTACAGGATGTAATGCATTTTATGGGGGGGTACCTCCCTTGATTTAAACAGAGTTGCCCTTGGGATGAGTTTAGCCTGTGTCCATTAGTGTTTGCTAAGGTGTGTGCCTTCAGATTCTGTGGACCTGTTTAATTCTGATGTACAGCCATAGTGAACATCAGTGTAACTGAGCTAAGCGATAGGAGCCAACTTCTATGCAAAGAAAATTATGCAAAACAAAGAAAATGTGTGTAGCTTTAAATCCAAGCGATGTATGGAGTATGTAGATAATTTAGTTTTTATTGAATTACATGCTCTGTAATTTATTCTTTCAAGGCCTCTAGACAAAAAGAAAACAAAGGTGGCTTCTCAAGAACACATTTCTTGTGTAAACCAATTTATACAACATTTTGTAAACATGTTAACACAAAACAGCAATCCGGCTTATGTACCAATGGAAAACAATGTTTCCTGACTTAAAAAACCCCAACAAACTAAGACAAAAAAACCCCGCAAAAATGCAACCCAGTTAAAATTCTTTGATAAGAATGCCAAAGTGACACCATGTTGACGTTGAGAATCTGGACTTGGAAGTTGTGTTTGGTGAGGAACATGAATTCCCCATTGTTATTTGGCTAAACTTTTAGGGAAATGAACACAGGGTGAAACCGAGCAACATAAATTCATGTGAAGAGAGAACAAAAAAGAGTGTGGTCTCATTGGCATCTTTTGGTCATCTTTTGGTGTTCAACACAACAAGCAACAGGAATGACAGCTGTTGGGTGGCACAGGCCCTGTAGGTGTTCGTGTGCGGGGTAAGCATGGCTAGTATTTGATACCTTACAGCAGATACAAGGCCCAGTCCTTTGGGGGCAACCAGTGACAATCCAGCCCAAGACACGCATTTATTTGGCTTGTGGCTGTATGAAAGTGCTGCTCATACCCTGATTACTACTGCTGCTGCCTTTCCTCCATCTTTCCAGTCTGTTTCTTCCTAGCCCTGTGGTACCAGGCAGAGTTAAGGAGTGGTTTGTGAACACTTTGTGGGGTGGAAGAGGGGAGTCTCAAAGTCACTTACATGGATGAAGAATTCATGGTCTCCCTGCCTCTAGGGTAGATAGCGGTGATTTTTATGGCTGTCCTCTACTTTCCTCTACCTTTCATTGGAATAGCAACCAGCTCATTTGCTTCTCCACAAAGAATAGTAAGGGATTTTTTAGCTGCATTACCATATGATGGAGTTGTTAGAGGATGGAGGTGTCATGTGTCCTCCCTCCCTCCCTTTCACACACACACACACAGATGTCACTGCTACTTGGAGGGAGGAAATACGGCATGAGTCTCTACTGAAAAGAGCAAGATACCACCCACTCTGAACTGCCTCTTAGTAGAGCAAGGAGCTATGGAGTGCTTATGTTTATCTGGCCTACATGGGTACCTTTTTACTCTCCAGTTGTTGCTTGTCCTTCCCTTTTCTTAGATGTATTTGAAAGTGTTGTGGTCCTTTTTTGCAGGTTTCCCGCTTGAGTACAATTACCTTAATGGGTGACTTAATTCCCTGTGAGCTCCTGCCCAAGCAGGTAAAGCCCAAGCTGTCCATTTGAATTTGTTTGAAAGTCGGTGTAATACTCTGGAAAAGGAAATCTGCTTAACCACAGAATCAGCCATGTTCAGATGAATTTTCTCTTCCTTTGCCTTGCCTTTGCCTACACACTGTGAAAAGACCTGGCCAAGCAGGACCACTGCTAAGTAACAATGCCTTCAGAAGCAAAAAATGTGAGGTGCTTTGTGTAGTAGTGTTTGAGGCTCACACCATGCCCAGTGCACTCTTTAATCTGATGCCTTTGTGCAGCACAACTTACAAAACAGAGCTACAGAAAAGCCTCCTGGTAAAAAGGAAGTCAGCAGCGACCGTGGAGGCTATTAGAGATCTTGCTCTCTCAGCAAGCTGTAAGATTTTTGGGACCTGGGCAGAGCTTTTGCAGTATTAGGATCAGTCACTAACTACAGCATTTTTGCCTGTTGTGTTATGAGAGATTGTGCAGGAGGATGGGAGCGTGTAGTGTTCTGAGGATCACAACTCCTTGCTCGGATGCTGCAGTGAGAGAACCAGACCTCCCTCCTGGCCTAACCAGGGGAACAATTGACTAGGCCTAGGGCTATTACTCAGCCCTGGGAGCAGGGGCAGTTGCTCTGCCCCTTCCCCCATCTAGGGAGACAGTTTAGGGCTGGCACGGAAAGATCCATCTATGCTGAGACTCCTCTTTCCATCTAGCTCAAGTCACTCTGCTAAGAACAGTGGATTAGAAGGGAAATACTTCCCTGCAAGAGGTGGGCTCTTGCTTCAAGGGCTTGTGTCAAATGCTGTGAGTTTTCATTAGACCTAGCTAAGGACTACAGAGGTAGGAGAGAAAGAAAATTGGAAATAAGGATTGATGATATCTTTATTGTCATCTCCTTATTCAACAATTATTATCCTCATGTGGGATATGTGGATCATGTGTAAATCAATGCAAATCAAAAGCTGTGGGAATTCTCATTGCAGCTTTCCATAGAATAACTTGATTTTTCTCCCTCCTTACATCATCTATTTCAGAAATCTATTGCAAAGATAGTGTATCTGAATATACAGAATCTAACAGTATGTTTCTCTGAGACTTAATTTCCCTCTCACAGTAGAGCCAAATGTTATTTTGGCGATTGTCAATCAAACTCAGTTGTGGTGTATTTTAGATGTTGAAGCTGAATATAGCCTGCGTATATTCCTGTAAACTATTAGCTAGCTCTGAAATGTAACTTGTTTTATATTTCTGTTACTTTTTGTGACTTTTTCATTTGTTGTTTGCCGTTTCATTTTTTTTTTTTTAAAGAAAAGGTTTAGAGCAGATCTGTTAGTTAATTTATCTGAAAATAAACGGTAACTTCAGCATAGAAATATTTTCAAATGGCATAATTAAGTGTCATATAACAAACATTGATGTAATAAAATTTAAATTAATTAGCATAGAATGACTAATTATTTTATCATTATTATTTCAGTGTGTTTTCATGTAAAATTATGTGACTTGCTTCATAACAATATTTGCAACTCATCTGGAGCAAGGACATACTTTTTAAATTCTTTCTACTTTGAATTCTCTTTCTTTTCTCTATATTTCAAGGGCTCTGTTCTTTAAATTTTTGGTATGAAGCAGGAGACATGTATTTGATCTTTTCCAAAGGCTTCAGAGGTAAATTGAAAGGAAAACTGATTGTTATTGGCACTTCATATTTTTAGAATTTTATTGCAGTTGTGATATAATTGCCCTTTGAGCTGGTGTTTAACTGCACAGAGTACGGAGATATATATGGTAATTTAATAAATCTACTGTGTTGCAAGAGAGGTGAATCAGACAAGAAAAGATTTATTTCTTACAGTTGTGTTGGGTTTGTTGTTTCTTTGTTTTGGGTATTTTGGCTCTTTTGGAAACTTACAAAAGAGAGAGACTTCCAAAGAGATGGGTAACTCAAGTATGTACATGTTTTTTTAATGTCGTTTTAGAAATCCATAATAGTACAAATTGACGGTTCTGGCTTTGCTTCTTTCCAGTGCAGGGGAAGTATACTGCTATAGTTACATACTGACATAATCATTTGGCTGATTGAAAATTAAGACTGTGTTCTGAGAAAGGATTTATTTTAATAGCCCATTGCTTAATCTGCAGGCAGAGTAAATTAATCCTTTCCCATTCCCCAAAAAGTGGGTTTTGGGGTTTATCCTTGGGAAAAAGACTGCAGTTTATGTTTGGGAAAAGACTTCATGTGTTCTAACAGCTGCAAACGCATTTGTGATTTATTCTGGCTGAGCCGTGAACAGCAAATGTGGGGTGTAAATACATCGGTGTAGCCATAATATATTAATTTATAGAAAGTTGCAGACTGAACCTACATGATATGGAGAACCATATAAGATGATGAATGTAAAATCCCGCTATAGTATCTTCATAGCATCGCTTTGAGCACAGGTCTGAACCACACTAGAACTGAAATTTCCATACTTTGTAGTCTGTTCTTTGGCTTGCTCACAATGCAGTGATCTCAGCTAGCAAAACCAAGCAACCTCCTTGACAGAAGAGTGAAACAGAAAGGCTTATATCTTGTCCATCAGCCAACCTACGCTGTAGGAATTTCCCCTTCAAACCATCTTCTTTTCTTTCTTTTTCTGGAGCAACTGCTTTTATGGACCATGTTTTCCACACAGCAGGTCTACAACAACCATTTCCTTACCTTCCCTGTGGCTGAGAGGAACTAAACTGCCCTCCTTTGTTAACCAGTAGAGCTGAGGTTGCTCTGTCAGTTCTGAAGTCCTCCAATACACACAGCTTTATATCCCTCGACATTTAGGTTTTTGTTACTAATGAAAATTCTAGCAGAGTATACTGATTGCCTTTGGCTGATTCTATGTTTTTTTTGCTTAAATCTGAATTTTCTTTTGTGTAACTTCTAGCATTGTGTATGTAGTTGATAATTACCTGCTTTAAATGGCTTATTATGAAGGGAGAAATCTTGAGCTAGCATGCTCTTGTCACATACTTCCTTCCTCCTTCTTAGGCCAGGTCTGCAGCTGTTTTGAGGACTTAGTGACTAAAATGCACATAGCATCTCTCAGTAAAACTATTGGCTTCTTAATTAGAGTCTTTGAGAAGCCAGTGTTTTAGTACCACTGTAGCCTGTATTTCTTCCTATTGTCCTTGAAGACAACTGTAAAATAGACAACTGAGATTTGTATTTCAAATGTACTGCAAACAGATGGAATATTAAAACATCCGAGACTAATCTGAAATCAAAACCACCGTGTAATTTCTGTGAAGGTGTTTGTTCTCTCTCAGTTACAGTGCGGTGGTTCATTGTGAGAAAATGGGCACTGAAATAATTTGCTGATTGAAGGACCTGCTCTTGGAAACAGATTATTTTTTTTCTTAGCACTTCACTGAGACTTACAATATACGGTTTGAGTCTCTGAATCCTCTGCGAGTTTCATTTGTAATTTTGGTCAGTAATTTTAAGAGTTGATGGTTTATGGTTTCTCAACTGTGTAATAATATTATACACAAATCATATGATGGCTAGAGTGTGTGATGTTATCACTAAATAATATACATGATATGTTGCAATATTTAAGTGTTATGGAAGCTGTGAAAATATCACGCAGCCAGAAAAGGTCCACTGTGCAGGAATTTGTCTTGGGTACACATCTTGAAAAGTTGAGTGGTGGTTGTATAAAACTGCTGGGGAAGGTCAGGTTCAAATGGAGCCCGGTTCTTGTTGAGAACCCTGATGTGAAATTCTCCACAGGTTATATGCACTCTATTCATCAGAGAGCACACTTCAGCCCTTCTGTTATCCTTGTTTGGTCTTTAGTCTTTGGGACTAGGATGTCAGTGTTGCAGACAATGTATGGCTATAGTCCAAATTCAATTTGTGACAACCCCAGGATGATGAAGTTGTTGTAGATCAAAATTGGAGTCTCTGGAGTGTCAGAGTGTTATCACTATGTCAGTTTTGTTCTGAACGTGTTTACAATATAATTATTATTACAGCCAATTCGTATAGGGACATACTGCTTAACGGAACCTAAGATTTTGGCCTCTGTTGTAAGACTTAAAAGTTGGACACATGGAAGCTGGGTTTAATCTTATGAGGAGTTTGATTTGCTTGTATGATCTATGAATTATGATATGAATTTGTGCAACTTTTTCCTGTTTGATGCTTAGGAAGTTTCTGAAAGACTTATGAAGAATAAGCACAAATATATTCTCTTGCCTTCTTTATCTGTCTTGTGACAGGATTCTGCTAGTTTTTTTAAAATCTTTGACAACTCCAATAAGAGAAGCAATCCCAACATTTATTCACTTTGTAATCTACTGTATAATGAGCATTTGTTATCAAGTTGTTGAGTACTATCTCAGTGGAGGCAGTGAGGGGAAAATGTCTTTGGTATACCTTGCATCAGCTCCAGGAAAGGGACCACAATCCTTTGGCACTATCATGGTAAAGAATTGCATTAACCTATCTAATTATGCACTGAACATTACAGAAAATGGAATTAGAATGTCTTTATTCATTTGTTGTGTATTACTGTCATGCCTAGAATTGCATCCTTGCGGAAAGATTCAGAAATATATCCTGTGTTTAAAGGGTTTTCATTTAATTGCCAGTCGCTTCACTTGAGGATGCATCTTTTTTATGAAGGTCCTGTTGCCAATATAAGGGTTTCGTTAACCAGTGGTTTGGGTTTCTCCTTCTCTCAACAGGAATCTCAAGAACCACCCATTACATAGAATGGACTCGGCGCATGTATGCAATAGAAAAGTGAATATGAAGAGAAAGAATGACTGTTTGTCAAATCCAGTCCTTTGAAAAGTTAAGTCTTGTTTAGGTCTGTGGTAGAAAGAAATGGCTGAAAATTATCTATTTTGTTTGAATTAAGGAAGCTGAGCATTACTGCCGCAACTTAAGAAAAACCCTCTTGACTTCCTGGAAACTGAAAGAATTTTTTTTGAAGAAGTAATTGTCTCTGACATCACTAAACTGCAGAGCGAGTTTGCGAGTGGCTAGTTTGGGGTAACAGAGGAAGCAACTCCTTCACAGATAAGCAGGCAGTGCAATGTATGTGCCTAGTTATTCTCCTTTTTGGTTCAAGTATTGCTGAGAAATTCTTTTGCAGAGAGATAACACTTATTTTGCTTTCCAGAGAGAGACACATGCTGTTTCATAAGGATACGCCTGATTTCCAGAAGTAACCATGTTTTTGTGGCTTAAACTCTTAGCATTTGGTGTTGCGTTTCTGAGACAGGATGCTTTTGTCAAAGGTAGGTAGCAGTTGATATTTCTTTCTCTCATTTTGATCCCTTAATGTCCTCTGTAGAAGTAAAACAAATGAAAAGTTTTGGAAAGTGGAGAAATGACAGCTTTGTTCACAAACTAGAATACAATTGTATGCAGTGGTGTCAGAACCTAAGTCAGGAAGATTGACGCATAATGTACAAGGCTAAAATGTCTTCCGCACGGTCATATGTGAGCTATATGAACAATTAAAAAAAAAAGAAGAGAGATTTGTAGTTTTATTTGAAAAAGAATACATCTAGATCTCTTATGTGAGCCTGTTCAATACAGTCTTTGTCAGGTTTCATCTCACAATGCAGTACTTTTTCTGTGTTTAAATCCTTCAAGAAAAAATCTTCCTATCCATTTTAGCCACTCCCTGATCTCAGAATCTGCTTATAGTTCCTCAAATTTTGATTTTTACTGCAGTGGGGTTAGTAAAAAAAATATAAACATTGAAAGGTAATCTCTACAGTTGGGAAATTACTGATTTTATATTACTTTTATAAAATATGAATTATTTATGTTATGAAAACTGCTTCTTAACGAGCCTGCAAAAATTTTAATTGTCTAATTACTCCACCACAGGTAAATTTGTTGCTTGAATTTTTTTAATTTTATAAGAGAAAGATAGAGGCCAAGAGGTTGATCTTGCAAAACATGCTTGATGTGAAAGATACTGTGAGCAGCAAGAAAAGCAATTAATTTTGAGGTAATACTTTATATAGAGACAAAAATGGATCTATGTTTAAGAAAATATTTTCTTGAAAAGAACATGTAGTATTTTATGTATATGTACTAGTTAAGGTAATTTGGGATAGTTGATGGCAGACACAAAAGCTTTTCTCTAAAGTAATGTTCACTCTAAAAAGTGGCTTGAAACATATATTCTGAAATGGCAGCAAATTACATACAGGGCTGAAACGTCTTTTTGCATACATTGAATTTATGCGTGCTTCTATCGTCATGTCACTATAGTAACTCCAGGTTTATACTGATGTAAGCAATAAAATGATCTGTCTTTAGTTGATAACCAGCTAAGAAGAGCATTTGAAGCCTGACCATTAGTTCTCTTGTCCTTCAAAGTCTGTGAAGACAGGCTGCACTGAATAAATCTGGTTGGTAGCTGTTGGATATTATAAGAAAACAAGTGAATGCTGTACTGTAGAAGAAAAGAAAAAAAAATCTCTTGCTTTTCCTGTCCTTTTTTTTTTTTTTTAATCTGCTGTCCTACTTTCCATTTTATGTCTTTCTGAGACTTCCCACCGTTCCCTTTTCTCCAGAAAGGGCAGGTTACTGTCTGCTCTCTCAGCCACCTTCACAGTCAGTCGATGTGCTAGCTAACAGACAGGGCTGGAAGACAGAAAGAGGGGTAGCAGTATTTTATTTCAAGTAATAGTTATTTTCTCTGTCCACACACCGTAGTCTAGCTCAAGCCAGTTCCTCGCCACATACTTCTATTAAAGAGAAGAGCCTCAAAGAAATTATAAGTTTTAACTCCTCTCTAATACACTAGAAGTAATTAACAGGCTTGCGCTGCAGTATCTAATAATCAGCCTTACAGACCTTGTTTTGACTGTGTAGTTTGGCACAGAGATTGATTCTTTTGTCAGGGTGACAGAACCATTATACTTCATCTTTGCTGTGTTAGACTACTCTGCCTCGTACTCTACCTGGGCAACTGGGCAGTCTTCTAGGGAGGAGTTTGTTACTGGAGGAGCTACATTAGGAAAAGGTGGTGTAGGCTTTGGTTTTATGGCAAGAACAATTTTCAGGCACCTGTTAGTAAGTGTTGGGTGGGCTTTGGGATTTATTTTGTTACTATTGTCTAAGAGCCTATTATACCTAGTGATTTTGAAGACATAGCAGGAGAAATTTAAGGTTGTCTGATTTCCACCACTAGTGCAGAAGTCCTATAAACATCTTTATTTTCCTGTAATCGCCAAGCTGCTTTTAAGAGCATCAAACTACATTAAAATAACAACAACAAAAAAGTTAGGAATGTTTAGAGAAATGTTTAGAAAAAACCTTTGCTTCTATTTAGAAAAAAAGAAAAAGAAATGATTGTAGGAAAAGCACTTTTTTTTTTTTTCCATTAGATCATTAATTCGGGTTCCTCCCCCTGCTCCACAAAAGTATTAGCAATTTGTCAACTTTCAAAAGCATTCACCCACTTCTGACCCACTTCCTTTATTTCAGGAAATTAAATAATTGCTTGATAATTTTGGGTGTGGCTTTTTTATTTTCCAGGTTAAAATTACTAAACTTTGGCAGGCACACAAAATCTGGGGCCATGCAGTCTGCATGCCCAACAGCTGTGGAGGTTTCCACCTGGAAGTGTTATATTTTCTTCACACATCAGTGTCAGTATAGCTCATCCGATGGCTTTGACCGTCTGTGAAAAGCTTTTTCACAGACTGGTCTATCCCTTTTGGAAGGAGTCTGGCAGACCTAATTTTTAAGTAGAGGAATTTAGTAATCTTGGTTCATTCTATGTGTAGGATGAAGGAGAAGGGGAATTGCTCTGACAGAAGGATAGGTATTAAGGTAGAAGAAAGTGAAGTGAAGGCTTTAGAACACCGCCTCTGACATGTTCCTCTTATGGATGCCCCCGCTGCAGGTTCTGTTTAGGACTGTATCATATTCTTTTTTTTTTAGTGGTACACTTAAGGCTTTCTGAAATACCTATATCAGAGTCCTGCGCTCAGGGACCTCTTAAAATTTGAAACAAACTGCCTGCTTTTCACATCTTGCACAGTCCCAATACTTTATTCAAAATCAGCTGAGACAGAGAGTTTGTGTGTGCACAGGGGCTCAGGCAGTCCTGCTCACTTCCTGGGCTGGCCGGACCCAAGCCAGTTCTAAACTGGAAGGCATTCAGTTTCGTTATGGTGATGTACTTCAGCCACCAGCCCGACACATGTTAATCAGAGCACGGCAGCACACTAGCATAGCTACATGCTTTCTGGACAAGAATTAGCTCCTGATTTGGACCAAATATGTAATTTTCTTTACCCATTCACCTAGACTAGCACTAATGGACGGATGGCCGGGTTGTTGATGCAGTGTGTTGATTATAACTGCAGATAGGGCAAGAGACATTGGTTCTGGACTAATGAGTCTTTCTTACTTAGTGTGGAAAAGACATTTGCCTGTCATTCTGTATTTGCTCACTTCAGTATATTAACATACTGAGAATGTTTACCAATATAGACCTAAAGCCGCAAAACTGCCACGCAGAGACCAGTGCTAAAGAAAATCCAGCTCTCAGTGGCATGGTATGTTGGAACTGCTTCCTTCAGTTTTAGTTTTAATTTGCTGAACTTAAGTTTGTGTGTTTAGGTTCTGAAGCACAAATCAACAGCGAATGGGTTAGAAACATTGCACATATAATGAGATAAGACAGAAGAAGTGGGGGGAGGAAACAGGATGGAGTGACTTCAAAATATTCCTAGTACCAGGAGTCAAGCTCTGGTTTTTTGACTGTGTGACCTATCTGCAGAACTGCCTGCCTCCCAGGTAGCATGTGTATGCATTAAACAAGTAGGTAGTCTCCACACTGAAATTGTGAATGCATTGTATATAATGCATGAAAATGATCCTGTTTTCTTTTCCTGTGCAGCTGCATTGTGGTATGTGCTGTACCATGCTGGGAGCAAGGAAAGGAGAACAGCAGGCCATGAAAATGTTCTGTCCTCTGTTTACGTTCTTGATCTGGTTTTAGGAGTTAATATTCATAGGCACACATCTGGCCCACCAGGAAGGCAGAGCAAATTAATCCACAATGAGCTCTCTGCTGTCATGGCTTAACTTCTCTTCGTAGTCATTCAGCTACCTCGTTTGGAGTTAGCTGGAGTGTCTCTGCATTACCCCGTGTTTTGCAGCACTGAGTCTTGCCGCTGCCGTTCCCTTTTGTTTGGGTGGCTGTTCCCCCTGTGCTGTCAGCCCTGGGGATGAGGACCACAGGGGAATGCAGCACATGGGGGGGGATGCAGAGATGGCCCCCGAGATGGCAGAGGAATGAGAGGCAATGCAGGAAAGTGTCATGTGCCGGGCAAGGCTTGCTCGCATAAGTTCAGCTCTTCGGGGCTGTGAGGGAACTCCTTTCAAAGCCTAGCAAGAACATGTGCCCGTTACAGGAATGCGGCAGCTTAGACAGGGCTGGGCTGGGATGTCTGTGCCCTTTGAGCTGGCTGCTGGGGCCGTGACTGCCAGCCCTGCCTGGGAGGCAGCGATGGTCCCTGAGCTCTGCCACTTTCTGCATCGTGCAGAGATGTCCATTGCTCACATTTGTTCATCTTTAATCGTATATAACTAGAAATCAAGCAGTTATTTCTTTCGGGTAAAATTATCGAATACAGAACACCCAAAACATTTGGGGGGGGAGGGGGAATAGTTTACTCTCTTCAGAGCTCAGTTTAGGCCCTGAAGCACTTCTGTGCAAAAAAATGGTAAAAAGCTTTAAAGTGGCAAAACTCTGAGTTCCTCCTGTAAATATCAAGATTAAAATAACAGATACAGTTGTGAAAGCTGTTTTTTCCCCTGCTACTTTACTGTCTCTCAGACTGCTATGCTGTGTGTCCTGATGCATTTCCAGGCTATCCATACACTGGCAAACAGATCTTGTTCACTGGTGTTTCAGTAACTGTTACAGCATTTTATCTATTTCCAGGCTTCTTTCCCTTTCAAGTAAAGCAGTTTGGGGCCTTCAGTGACAGGATTTTAGAAACTAGCTGCGAGCACTTCAGTGCCAGCTTATATTATCCATAGTGTTGTATAGCTAACAGGATCCACTTCTTTTCTCTTCTTTTATACCACTACTTTGCAGTACTGTTCTTCCAGTTATTCCCTCTGTGTCAGTGCCTCCTCAGCTCGCCTGCTTGCTTAGGTTTCTATTCTCTAGTTTCAAAGACTTCTCTTACAATCTGTCTGTTCTTCATTCATAAGCCCACCACCCTGCACAGAGCTCTAGAGGTATCTTTTGTTGTGCGTGAATGACTTTTTTTTGTTGTTGCAAAAATGTGGACTCTGTGGACCAATATTTTTAATTGCCTTTTGAAATAAATTCTTCTCCTGACAAAAAAAAAAAAAAAAGAGAAATAATGAAACTATCAGTCTAACAGAAAAATGAAGCCATACAATGAAGCTTTTTATAGAGCATATAAGGAGATAGCAGTTGTTAAATGAAGCCTATGTGTCCTAGATGAGCTGAGGGTAAATGTAGCACAATACAGAGCCTCAGCTGAGATAGTGCAAAAATATATGGCTAGTAAAGCCTTTCCAGCTAATCATATACATTGCAGAACCTGTGAATGGAATATTTAACATAGCGTTAGTCCCTCAACTGTTTCTGGATGCTTGTGAGTTAAGACAGGTGGAAAAAAGGGGAAGATAAATGGCAGAGCATAGTCAAGCTTCTAGAATAAGATCTAAGAGACAGAAGTCAGCTGCAGTCTAGGCCATCTCAGAAATTCATGGTGTGAAGTGTTAAGTCATTTTCATTTCTCCAGATCTCAGTTTCATCATCCCTTAAGTTGAAAGTAGTAGCACTTACCTTGTTGCAAAATGTATCCTTAATTCCTCAAATATTCTGAGGAAACACATCTCTTGCAACCTGTAAACTACCATAAATTAATCTGAGGAAACTGGTTGTGCATTAGAGTATTTTGAATAGTGTATCTGAGCACAGAAAACAAAAAGTATGAAACAAATGGCTTGTGCATAAATTTCTACCTTGCTCTCAGTCGCAAAGCACAGGTGTTCTCAATGGGGAGCTGATACTTTGTGCTGAGTAAGAATAACCCATACTGTGCTTAACTTCAGCAAATCTGAAATTCTCCAAAACATGATCACATCAACTGTAGTCTCCATTTTAACCAATGCTGGGTGAAATAACCGAAGTTGGTCAGTGAGTCCTTGTGAGACACAAGCAGAGGACTGCCAGCTTTTTTCCTTCCCGTGTCTGCGCATGAGATGAGGTGTGCTAAATGGACCGTAGCTGCAACAGGCTTCCCATTACAAAGCATGCTCCACACTTAGGGGTAAATACAATAGTAAGCCTGTCTAGAAATTAGATGTTTTAGGAATGTCAGTGGTAGCATTTATAAATGTAAACCAACTGTTCTAGAGAAATGCAGGCCAAGCTGACTGTGAGCATATGATTTAAAATCACGTGCTCGCATAATCAAAGGAAAGATGACCAATGTTACTATTGCAGCAGTTTAGTTAATCTTCTTGAGAAAGACATCAGATGTCTAAAATGAATGCAGAATCACATGCATATACACCTTAGAGAAATCTTTTGGTTTTAATGAGTTTTGGATAGAGTATCTAGAGGATTTCTTTATTCCTATCGCTCTTTCTTGGAAGAATTTAAATGGTAATGAAACATATATTTTTTTTAAATTATGTGTCATTTTCTTACTTGGTCCCTGATGGCAGTGAGAGATTGTTGTCCTAGATCTCTTGTAAACAATATACAAGTTCCCTCATCCCCAAATAATATGTGTAAATGTGCAGGCCTGTGCCATGTATCTATGTGCCTGTGAATGGAAGTATAACTTTTATGATACTTGAGACTGCCTGATAAATACGTGAAAATACTTGGCCTTGTTTGCAGTTTCATTAATGCTTCTGTGCTTCAACAGAGCTGAAAGACTTTTCTACATCCTCCACACACCTGCAGTCTCATGTGTTAGTCTGAAGTATGAAATGTGGTTGAGGTTTGAGGGAAAGATGTGAAACAGCAGTAAGAAATATGCGTTAGTACAACTCAGTAGCATTTCTGATTTTGCTGTCCTAGTCTGCTAATCAAATGACTTGGAAATAAACGTTTCTGAGAGCTGCTCAATGCACTCACTCTCACTCTTAGAAAATATTAGGAATAATAACTGCTTAACCAAGTATCAACTTACATACTTACAGTTCAGAAGGTTTACTGTGGAATGGTGCTGAATATGAGGGAGGCAGCTCAAGGAACTGAATGTAAGATGTATAAAGAGTTATTTATCCTTGATATTAATAGATCAAGGTTTTGCGATACTTACAGGTTTTGTAATACTCAGAGGTGAGACTTTCCTAAAATCCTGTAATGTTTGGCCTACTGAATTCAGCACTTCATACTTTTCTGAAGGTTGGCCAGTTTTGCCATGAGGATTTAGAAGTGCTAAAATAGATGTTTTAATATGTAGTAAGATAGTATTTATAGAGGCATACTGTTTATGGAAATGTCACCTGTAGAAGCCTTTTGAATCATCACAGGATGTATTAAGTTCATTAGAAATCACAGAAGAGTTCAGGAAGAATTCCAAGATTTAAGGATCAGATTATTCCAAAAACTTACAAAAAAAACCCCGACAGCTGCATTTGTCTTCCTGCTGTGATTAATGCCAGGCTTAAGAGCCTGCTAAGATGCAGTTTTGCACCACCCTGAATAAATACACAAGTGTTTGGCACAGTAGCTGGTTTAAGTTTTCTTGTTAATGTTGGGAAGACAACCATTTACAACATGGAAGTGATTCTGCTCCAGACATGTCAACAAGTGTGTCATCATTGCAGAAGCGTGCCTTAAATGGCAAGGGAAGGATTGCTTGCAAACCACAGCTTCTAAAAACACTCTTCACTGAGCAATGAAGACATTTTAATAATGCTGAGTATGTCAGATAGGCCATTTTCAGCTGCTTTCTCTGCAGTTGATGCTCTCTCTTTCTCTTCACAACAGCGTTGCTGCTCACCTAAGTCTCACCTCAGTGGTGACGTCAGTGGAAAGTCTGAAAAGACCTTCAAGTGTCTTATAGGATTTATTTTGTCTCTGTGGGGTTTCTTTTAACCGTATTTTGTAGAACAAAGAAATAAAGCCCACTTTGTTGTGTTGTGTTTTTTTTTTTTAACCTACTGGGGGTCTTCAAACTCAAAGTTCTGCTTTCCTGTTAGCTGCCCTGAGAAAGCTGTTTGGAGGAGACACCCCCAGTTTTCACTGTAAGCTCCAAAAAACTTGAGAACTGTTTTTTCATAGAAGAAAAGGATCAGATTTTCAGAAGACATCCACGTGTTGGTCACTAAGATGATGTGAAAAATTGGAGTGCAGCTGCAAATTAATCTTTTCTGAAACTTGTTCTGAAGTTGTGAATACTGAACACTTGGAAAGTCAGGAAGAAGCTGGTCCTGTGCCTGTGTGGCTGTCTGACCTGCATGTACGGTAGGGCTCGTTGTCACAGTGATGATCAAGCATTCTTGTTGGGCCAGGTGCTATACAAATGTAGGATGAAATATGATCTTGTCCTCAAAGGGTTTATGATCTGACTCTGGACAGCATGGATACTTCTTAAAAAGGAATGGTATAGAGGCAAGAGGAAAGACAGATAAAGGAAAAAGTAATAGTAGCATATGTGCTCAGCCAAAAAGCTTGCATAATCCCCTGAGCTATTTATTTCCTTTTCTGAGAAAGGGACGTACGTCTTATTCAAAGCAGCATACAACTGAATAAACTATTCCCTGGATCCAAAACAAACTCTCCTACATAGGTCCATGTATTCCAGCTCTCACATTGTACTCTTATAACTTCTTTACGTGACAACAACTGGTGCACGTATTCCTGGAAGATAACTCTTAATGATAAAACTGCTGCAAGTGAAAACTTAGGGTGCTCTAAAGCTCCACTTTGGCTATATAAACAATATAGTCAATAAAAAATCAGGTCGTGTACAAAGGCACTATATTTATTTGCAATGATTATTTTCTCCAGTTGTTTAATCCTTTCATTAGCATATCATATTCTCCACCAGTTAGTGAAATACAGTAAACAAACAACAGAATGTGTAGATGACGGGTTACGAACACACACGCACATTCACTCTCTTGCATGGGAGTGCGTGTAATCTCATCCCTCTGACTCTCAATTCTTGTAGCAGATACTCTATCTGCAGGAAACGAGCTAACGTGAACAGAACCTGTATATAAAAGAGAGGGACCACATTCTCGTCAGTTAAGAAAATTTTTATGTTGCATTCAGCATTATTATATCTAAGTGCTCATAAACAGTAATAACAATAATAAATTAATTTTAACCTGTAATTTACCTAGCAGATTTATTTAGACTGAAAAAAAAAAAAAAAAGTCACACTATAACTCTTCTCTCCTGAAAAAAGCAAGGAGAAAGAAATACAGAACTTATCTTCAGGGCTGCAGAGGATGGCATCATGTTTCCTGCATATCAGATGGTGAACTCTGTAGACACAAGGTCTGGGAATTGCCTGCAATTAATTCAAGTGTGACCTGGATCTGTATTACAGTATGGAATATTTTTTGAAATATTTATTGAACTCTACAGAGGTGGTGGGGTTTTTTTTTGGTGGAAATCGTTGTGATTCATTTGCTGAGTTGGAGTTAAGGGTCATGAGGACTTTTGGGTACTAGATGGCTGCAAGTTTGAGTGAAAAGATTTTGTTGTGAAATGCTGAGGGTTTGGAATGTCTGTGTTTGCTATTACAGTAGGTGATCATAAGATACAGCTGTGAGTAGAGTCTTGAATGAAGTTGACGTATTGTGTAATAACTGTTTAATAATATTGCTTTTCTGTAAAATCTGAGCTCTATCTGTTATGTCAGCTTGTCATTGTGGCAATGAGCAAGCACAGGTAGCAGGAAACAGGTATGTAACTACATCCTTTTTAAAAAAATCACTTAAAATCTTTATGGTAGTCTTTAAAAAGCACTGCAATAATTGAGAGTGTGATAAATCTAATCTATGGCTGATGTCAGATCTTTACACTGTTAGTGGATGCAATTGGCATCTTTTTAGTGAAATTTTCTGTAGTTATAAGAATTGACATTCAGAAATTCTGATTGGATATGAAGCTGAATGAGGGGAGATTGATGTTGTGGGACAGGGAGTCAGAATATGATGGTACAGTGATTGCTACCTCACAGCATCAGAGGAAGGATGATGAAACTGGTTTAAGAGAAGAGATTGGATGCTGGGAGTGAGATGGCACTGGGGAAGAGAGCAGCTGAAAGGAGGGGGAGAGAGAAAGACATGAAAAGCTGATAGCCTCTATGTCATACTTCAAGGCCTGAGACAGCAGCCAAGGGCATTGACTTTCACCACTTCTGCACTGTTAGCAAATATCTGCAAAGCTCATTGATGAAAGTCTTCTAGCACTGTCTTACAGAGAAGATGAAAATGTCCTCATGCTATCAGTACTCCCTTAACCCCAAGGGGCAGATTTAAGCAAGGAGCTATATGCATCCCAGTCCTGCAAATAAAGCCTGGGGAGAGCAGCACTTTGCCCTCTCATAGACTTTCTGATTTATTTTGAGGATGGAGGATGTTTTTAAAAACTAAGAAATCACATGTACAGAGTGGCATGAAGGTTGCAAAGCCAAGTACCCAGTTTTCAGGCAGTAGCTTTACGTCTATATCTTATGGCAGTTTTTACTGTCACATACGGTTTTTCCACTACAGGGTTATCTTCTCTGTGTAGAGAATGAAAATGTATTCAGGGTATTATTATATCTATGTTGCCTAATGTATAGTTCAGGCCGTATTTACAGAATTACTATTCAAAAATTTCTGCAGCTAGAAATATTAGTTTCTTCTGAAGTTTTTGATGACGGTGGTCATCTTCTGTAGCTAAGTGTTACACACATATGGATTTTCATATTTGTGATGACAAAATGATCCAAACAGCAAATAAATCTATTGATTCAGGAAGCTTCATCTAAGGCAAACACCATACTCTTTAAAGCACCCCTTACTTAAGTTAATTTACAGTTTTGAAAGGTCACTACTTCTGCGAATCACATTGCTATAATTAAGATAGGAACCTGTTAAATGCAGACCAATTATTAATGACTACTGTATGGAAAAGTAGTATAAGTAGATTTTGTAGCATCATCCAAAAATTCTGTGACAAGAGCTAAAATTTATTTCTGTCACCTAAACCAGCATTTTATTACTTAGCTGTGAGATCTCTTTTATTTTTTGTGGTCCTCTGCCTCACTAACTCCATGTCTCATGCACAGAATTAGCTCTGCAGGCAAAAGGTGTCTTCACTGCATGCTCTGGAGCGTTTCTGTGCCGGACCAAAAGAGCAGTCTGCTATCACAGAATGAAAGATTTTGGTGAATGTTTGTAAGTGTTGGGAAAGTAAAAGAACTAGAGATTTGCACTGGCAATACAAATGGACATTTGCCAACTCTTGAATAATTATCTTTGCTCCCCAGACAATGTCTTTTGGAAAAGCTTATGTGTGTATGATTTTATTATAAAATAGTCATTATACATTGTGAAAGTCACATGTATCTGCGACTTTCCAGGGTGTAATTTTGTACTGAAGTTCTGGCAATGTTGCAAATGAAGCAAACCAAGCTTTTTCATAGGTACTCTTTCAATATTTGGAACAGAATTGAGGAACTAATATCGAAATTCTGGTTTGTTGTGCGTTGATGTGTTGGGTTTTTTTGTTTGGGGTTTTTTTTGGGATTATTTTTTTTTTAAAAACCTAGTGAGGTCTGGTTAAACATTTAGTTCTTTGCAGTAGTGTAGTGCCAAACCTGCCACGTTCCTGTACTTCTTGACCAAGGGCAACCCGTTGGTAGCTGTCTTTCCTACTTATTTCTGAGGCTTTCAATTGTTTCTATTGTATTTATGTCTATGAAAGTGACTTATATAATGCTAGCATTATTATTTTGGTATTGTTTTCAATTATTGGTATCCAAATGGGCATTGCATTTGTTGATGTTATTTA
>NW_009648332.1:21109948-21188900 GCF_000708025.1 Charadrius vociferus | reverse complement strand
GTTTCAAAAAAGAGTGAAACATTTTATAGTAGATGCCACTTTTAAAGTCGATCATATGAATATTGAGAACATTTATAATAATCTCCACTAGATCTGTGTGACATCAGGAAATGCAGAATTAGAATTTTCAGAATGTGTTAAGTTTCAGTTTGGATGAAGGGCAGTATAATTCCCAATTAATGGAGCATAGAATTGAGATGGAAGTAGGAGGAAGATCTTACTGAAAAAACATCACATTGTATCTCTTTTGGGCTGTAGCCTTTAGTTTTATATCCTTAATCAGCACCAACACTTGCAAAGTGGATATTGGTAGGAGAATTAAGTGCAAAATATTGTTTAGAAATATCTGATATGATTTTTCAGGTGTAAGAGATGTTTGAGGAGGAAAAAAAGAGAACTGATTTGTTGACTAGTTCAAGTCTTTCTACGTTAAGATGTCAAGCATATTTTGTGTTACTGCTGTAATGCTAAGACAAGAATTAAAAAATTAAAGAAAATATTTTGATCTCTTTAAATCGTGTTAGGATCCCTGCAGCACAAACTGATTTTATTCTTTCTGATAGCCACCAGAACTAGTGCTTAGCTCTGCTGAGTAGTTAGCCACTACCAACTGATTTGCTGCTTGGTCCCTTGGCTCCTGTCACCAGCTCCAAAGCCAAGGAAAAGCTGGATTTGGGGCCCACAGTAGAAGCAGCTGTGAAATCTGATAACGTTGTAATTCTGAGCACACATAGTCATGGAAATAATGTCCTTTGTTTTCTTAGTGATTATATCTGATTCATCTTGAGGGAGAAGTACTAACACTCTTGAACTGATTCATCGAGATAGGTAGCATCTTTGTCTCTAGATGAGTATGGAAAATTACCTGACCTTTGATGGATATTTTGATAAAAGCAGACACCCAGGCCTAGGCTGAGTTTCCAGGAAGTGTAGGCAGAATGCTATCATTCTTTCACTTATAACAAAGATTAAAGGAAATTCTTATAGGGGAATGGGAGGAATTCTTGCTCAGAGAAGTTGCTGAGAATATCTCTCTTCTATAGGGAGTAAACATATTGTGCAGAACAAATGCAGAGGGGAAGAAACAAGGTCTAATTAAGAAAAATACAATTTTTTTTCCAGTCAGGAAGGCATCTCATTCATATCTTAATAATAGTTAGAGATGCACTACTGAAATTATTATAGTGTTAGAAAATTCTTACCTGGAGAAGCTTTCAAACTATGTGAGAGTTTTGCCTGAGAAAAAATAGCTTGTCTTTAGAATAAAGGTTACTAAGATTTGACTAATTTTACTTATTTAAGTCTGTGCCTTTGAGAAAGCAGAGTTATTCACTAGTTTAAATTTAACCAAATTCAGTGGGATTCTTTATAGTGAAAGTAAAATACATCTCTGTCAGGCTAGACACACAGGACTTGATCCCTTAGCCACCGTATAGACACCATTCTGGTTTCCCAAACCATTAATGGGATGACATTTCTTTACAGTATGTAGTTTTATGTATGTAAGTAGAAACAAAAATAACTCTTCCTAAATGCTGAAGGGTTTAGAATAGATTTCTGCATCCAGTAATATAGCTGAACTTTGATTATTTCATACACATATAAGTGGTTTTGAGTGAAAGATAATATCAGTGACCATCGTTTTCATCTTCTAGGTGAGACAAAGAGATGTAATTTCCTTAAAACAATCATGGAAAAATTTTCTTTACAATATTACCTTGCAAAATATTTGTGTCATTAGAGGGAAAAGTATGTATTTGCAGAAATGAGATCACGTATTTTTTTAGTAAGTGCTGCTAAACATTAGTTACTAAAGGAAATGCAAACGAAAAGAGCCTTGGGACACCTGTTCATCATTGCAAATTGTCACCCTGTAGAGCTGATATAAAATATTTCTGCTTCAGAAATGGACTTCAATGTACCTTCATAAATATCTTGCTGTTACAGAAAGCTCAAAACACTTTAGCAAAGAAAAGTCATTATTCCCAGGTTAAATGGAAACAGACCCAGGCAGTTGACTTCCAAAAGGTCACCTGGAAAGTTGTTGTACAAAAATAAATACTCTGGAACTTTTGCTGAGTGAAAAGCAAAAAAAAGAGGGGAAATGAAGATAAAAGAAGGAGCATTTTTGAATTCAAACTTTTAAGTTATTTGTTAGCGACTGTTATTTCATACAGGAAGTCACATATGGTGTAGCAAATTCAAGTAAAAAGTCATATTGAATAATGCAAAACAAGAGGAGAGTGTAACATTGATTATTGTGCAAAATAAATGATTCATTTAATGAATCCTGTCAGTCAATCAGCAAAGTGCTAGGAGGCCTGTATATCACCTCAGCAAGTTGCAGAAATCCCAGGTTAACCTTCTGCATAAAGTACTTGTCACCTTACCAAAGGGTTGACACAAGGACTTAATCTGATATTCGGCAAAGACTAGGGGAGGAATACATGAGGGAAGACATTAATCCTTCTTCCTGGGAGAAGATTGCTGTCAGCTTCAAAAGAAAATTTCTGCCTACTTCCAGGCAGGGGTATCAAATTGAAGCACAAATAAAAGGGTTGCTTGGACGGTTGGGTAAGATCAAAGGGTGGCCCTTTTCAGATGTTCTGGAGCACGAGCAAGAGTAAATGAAGAGCAGGGAAATAACAATAATGCACTAGTAATTTTGCAGCAGGGGTCAGTATGTTTAGCAGCTGCATTTAATTTTATGATCTGGAATTACTGGGTGCTGCAGGAGGCAAATGCAAATGGGAATTAGCATGATCAGGACTATAACAATAGGTCTCAGTGAGGCAGATTTCTGTAAATGTTACCATCTACTCTCCTTGTAAATGAAATCCAAACCCAAAATCAAACCAGTTCAGCCGTGCTGGTGATGCAAACTCCTAATCTATGTCTTAGGTCAGAGTGACACATCTCTTTGAATCCTGTTTCGATCTGTGTGCATATAAAGCATTTTCACTGGGGGTGGAAGGTGTTGCAGAGTGAATGTGGTTGCAGTGTTGGTGCAGTCACAGAGGCAGATGAGAAGTCTCACTACAGGAAATACGATCATTAGGGAAATGATCTGTCACGAAATTCATTCTAATGCCACATTTCAGAACAAAAAGTGCTTCAAAGCTTTTAGCTCAAAAACAAACTCAAACCAAACCCCTATGACTTCTTCTCACACTGAGACAGGAGATTTCACTCATAATGAAGAGCGCTGGGAATGACTGACAGTGTGTGATGCTGAGTATTTGAAGTGTTGGACATTGGTTTCTTGTTCGCAGATTCCATCCAGAAGCTTCACAATGCAGTTACTGGAGGAGAAACCAGTTTGACTGCAAATAGATCCTAGCTTGGGCTCTCTGCTCATTATTCTTATGGTACACCCAATTTTCATATGCCTGCTGTTGTTATAACATCCAAAATTCTTTATGAATTTCAGTTCTTTGATGATTCTTTGCTAAAAATAATTAGATTTAATATCATTTAAGTGTCCAGTGTTTACAGTCTTACTGGTCCATGTTTTTAATATTTCTTTTGATGCATTTATTAATGTAATAATCAAATTGGCGAGCACCAGCCCAGCTCCTGCCTTCTTCATAGGTGAAGCCTTGCTACGAGGAAAATAAAGGAAGTAAAAAAGATTCCTTAGAGTTTCTCAACTCACACAGGTATCTGCATGCTACAAAAAAAATATAAGGTTTAAACCTCATACAGTACAGATTCTCCAAATCTGGGGGGATTAATAGGATTCTTTCGAGATGCAAGGGTTGTTAATCTGCTGCAAAACCCAATTCTTGCCACTTTCTTGGCTTACAAGACCAGAGGCATTTCAAGGACGCTTTCAGGTCCATTGCACTAGCTTTGTACTGTCAGCAGACTAATAATTAATTAGAATGAACTTTCTCTATTTAATTATATAAATATACCTGTAATCTGGCGTAGGAACCCTTATTTTCAATGGCACTTATAATCAGTCTATCAGGGCAACTTTATTGAAATCAACGGATTTTTTGCTGTTCTCTAATTTTCGTAATTCTGTTAAGCAGACAGAGCGAATTATTCATTGGGGTTTTTTTAAATTTAAATTAAAGAAACTGTTTGTATTGATAGGAATCTTTTTCAAAAGCTTAGTAATGCAAGCTATGAAATAAAAAAAAACCTTAAAAAAAAAATAAGGTAGATAAGAAATATGATGTGAAATGCCCAGGTGTGAACATCTTTGACCGGATCTCTTCTGCAGGTAGTAATATGCTCTAAGCTGCCCCTTGCAGCCTTGGCCCTCTGACTGTCCAGGGGAACATCCTGGCACATGTTGCTGCTCCCTTCCCTACTGCAGATTTAGGTTTCCTTCATGTAGCAACCAGAGTACCGCAGATGGAGGTGCTTCCCTTTTGGTGTCTGGTATGTTTGACCTGGACCTGTAATCTGGGAAGTGTTTTCAGGTTTGTTGGTATAGAGATAATCATCCATTTCTATTGATGCATTAAGGATGAAATCTGAGGCCACTTGAATGCCTCTTATCATAGTGTGTCCAAACCTGTTAGGCAATATATAATTTTTCCAGTGATTACATTGATCTCGTCACAGTGAGTCACCACTTTTTATCTAAGTACGGACTTAATTTAATGTCATGTTGTGGCTGGCACTTCTTTACAGAGAGTATATTCTACTTTAAGAAAAGCACAGGTAACAATATGCAGATGCAGTAATTTATTTTTACCTCTGTCAATTTTAAAGTTGGTTTGAAATGCACAGTGATCGAGTTTGTATTCTTCTTTCTGAGGACAAGGCATGCATTCGTAGAATATACCACCGTAGAAAATACCACTAAGTTAGACTGTAAAACTGGCATACAAACAAATTTAATTCACTTGTTTGTATCAAGCTCCCAGTATACCTAACCAAAGGACTCCCTGCACGGTTTAAGTCCTTGGTAGAGATTTACCATGAAGAGCACCTGTCTGAAGACTAGGTGTTTGGAGTTAGTCTTATAAAAATCTATGCACACTTGGTATTAGAAAATGAGAGATATGAGGATGTTACATAAATAAAATATCTTGCAAATAAATATGCTATCTTCTAGGTATGATTTAAACAGAGTAAAAGTCACGCCTCCTCCAAAATCCCCAGTGCTATTTCTGCCGAATATGAGCATCAGTGTTCTGTGGGATGTGTCTTTGGAACTTAGCTCTAGGATAAAGCATTTTAGAACGAACTGAAAGAAAATATAAAACAATAAACTGAAATTCTAGAACCTGTAAGGAAATTATGTTAACACACTATGCAAATGTGTGCCTGAGCCAAAATATGGAGGGAGCAGTAAATCCAGAGGGGAAAAAAAAAAAAGCTGGGTTATAAGTTTAGGTACTAGAGGTGTTCTTCTGAAGCTGGAAATCCATCTGAAGTGATGCTAACTAAAGGTAATATCAACTACTGTAGGTAAAATTCAAAGTAATTATTACCAAAATGAAGAAGAAATTAATTCAGGAGATAACATAAACCATAATAAATTAACAAATTATTCCAGTGTATGAGAAAAGTTGTGAATAACTCGGCAGGTCTGTTAGATTGTTAAAAAAGAATAGAAGCAATCAAACAGAAGACTAAAGCTGCCTTTTTACAAAGTTTTCATGGAGTCAGCCCCAGAGGGATTCCTGTTCGCTGTATGAGGCAATCTTAGAAACCAGGGTTGGCTACAATCTGGTCGTGGTGTGGGAAAGGGAGCACAGAGTGTGATAGCACAGGGTGTTTGCTTCTGTGAGCAGTGGGGAAGAGAAGAAATGGGACCCATTGCCTTTTTTTTTTTTTTTTTGATGCTAGATTTTCTTTTAGCAAAGAGTGGTGCATAAAGTTTGTGAATGTTGTCTTTAGGAAGTAAGCTTCAGAGCTTAATGATGTGGGATTCACCCAAAATTTCTTGAAGGACTTATGAATATAAGCTTACAATAGAAATAAAAATCAACTTTCTAAGCATCAGTTGCTAAGGTGGAGGTAGTCAGTGTAGTACAGTAAACACCCTTTTAAAGGAGGCTCTGGGCTTTAGATCAATCAATCTTCAGTAATTAAAAAATACTTGAAATAGCGATAGCAGAACTATAAAAGGAAAAAGTACTTTGGGTGTTTGTACTGGGCAACTCAGATCATCCTAATCCAGGACAGTCACTGGATCTTCTGTGTACAGTGTAATGCTCATGGAAGTTAAACTACAGTCTTAGATAATAACTGTCCCATATTGTGATGTACCGTGAGGCTTGTGTCATTGTAGAGGCTGCTTGTGTACCACTTTGTAGCTAAAGAAGCATGCTAAAAGTGAAAGATGAGTCATTAGGGCAACTACACTTTCTGGTAGTTTACTTTTGCAAAATTCTATGTTTTCAAATGATGTAGGCTGAGGTGGTAGTATTTTTGTGCACCACTACTATTCACCTTACCTCAGTGAGGAAGTTTACTCGTTTGCGGGTTGACAGGCAGCCGTGCCATGGGAACGGGAAGGCGCTTGCTTACAATGCAAGCCGAGGGCTGGTTTGCTAAGTACAGACCAGTGCTCTGCAAAATGGAGATAAAGTTAAGGCACCCACATCCTGTGACACCATATAGTTCTTGCAGGCTGCCATTTACCAGGAAATTGAAAGAAGTCCATTAGTTCCAGACACTGTTAAAACACCAAAATGCTTGAAAAGTTATGCTTGACTTCCCTTATGCTCTGTACAGTTGAAAGCGTGCCTTGTGAGCTACATCTGCTGATGCAACTCAGCCTCTTCCCGGTGGTGTCAGAGGAGGAGCAAAAAACAGCTCTGGCTACTTGTCTGCCATGTTAGTTTTGCAGGTGAACATGAGTACCTTCCCATAATTTGCAGCTAATGCAACTCTTGCACATCTATAAACATTATTTGCTGTGTCATGGTTTGGGCTGTTAGTTTCTGTGTCCATTTTTATCCTTTTTCAAAAAATGCTAAATTGTTAAAAAAATTCAGCTATGTTCTATTTCTAGAATACATAGCCATTTTAGATGAAGTTATAGACTAGGTGGAAATGTACATTTTCTTTTTATTCTTGTGTTTGGCAGGAATAATGGTAGGAACTTAATTTTTTATTTATCTTTAGCAATAAACTATTAAAAGGGGCTGTCTATTTTGGGAATTCCTCTGAAATAAATAGGTTATCATCTGAAAAGAAACATAAATTTTTATTAAGCTTGCTAGTTTACCTGAAGTCGAACAGTATTCCCCCAGTGAAATCTGGTCCAGACTAGGAAGATAAACATAGTGGCATGGTCACACGTCACAGGCTTGTTGGACAAGCAGATCTAAATTACTATCTCTGTAAAAGGCTGAACCAATCTCTTTGATCTTGTCACCTCTGAATCTCAGAACTTTTGATGAAGTTGGCAGAGAGATAGCAAACTGTCAAGGCATCCCAAAATAGGTAACCTAGATGGCGATTCTGGAGCAACTGCAAGTTCATAGTGAAATTCTAGTGTAAGAACAGGTCAGTTGGTGTTTAAGATATGGAGACCGGACACATCTTTTAGATGGGGATATTTGTGGTGTGAAGGCATCATCAGAGTCTTGGACCAGTTTCCTGGAGCATGACACAAGAAGGCGCATGGTGATAAGATAACGAACAGAGCCAGGCAGGAAGGGATCAGCCCCTTGAACACAGGACCATTGCAGAGGTAGGCTGCTGAAACTGCTTCAGAAGCAGCAGAGAATCAGGAACTTATAGCCATCTGGGGCATGAGGGGAAGGCAAAAAAAAAAAAAAAAGGCAAGCAAGAAGTAGCCAATCATATTCCTTTTGCAATTTTAGTCTTCCCAGCAGAGAGTAGCATTGTCTGATAGATGCGCAGAAAGCAGCGGAGCCCTGCAGGACCTGCAGCTAGCCCCAACCCCTGTCTTAGCCTGTTCATGTATCAGCACTACATGATGAGCTCTTATGTCAGCATTAATGCAAAGCCTGGGAAGGTACATATGAAGATGTTTTGTTGGACAAAGTTACTATTAGAGACCAAACACATTTAACAACAGTTTTGTTACTGTTAAGCATTCAAATAATTCTTCTGCCCCTTCCTAGTGAGGTGGTGGATTGCAGTGGTGTTTATCTACTGTATGTGATATGGCTGTATCTCTGACAAACCAGCATATGAAGAGTAAGCAAAACTTCAGGCTGACTAATGGGTAAATACCAACATTGACCTCTCAGTTTTGTCCCCTGAGGTCCAAAGGCAGAAACTTAACAAGACAATGGGAACCCTCCCATGGTTAAGCCACTCAAATCTAAACTGAAGTTGATTTATACTGAAATGGAAGTTTGACCATGTGGCTGATTAACTGTAATGACTCATAGCCAAAAAGGACGTGACTATGGGGTACATCAAAACCAGACAGAGAGAGACCTGAACAAGTAGTAACAACTAGCTGCAGAAGCAGGATTTTTACAACCACACTTGGCAGCATAGTGCAAAAGCTTATTAACATTGATGAGGTAAAAGATGACTTTCATTAGCAACTGCCAATAACTTAAAACTGAAAGACAAAGCATGCTTGGAAATTAAACTATTTTACCATTGTGTACCTTTGCACAAGTAAAAGCACCTGCACTCCTGGCTGGAGACCAAATGCTCTGGCAAGAGGCTCACATTCCTCATGTAATGTAGATCCTTGTTTACAGGGAGAAAGCCATGGTCAAATAGAGTATAACTGGTCTAATTTGAGAAGTTCCCCACGATACCAAGTGCAGGGGGATCCCACTCAGCCATCAGCCATTCACCTCTGCAGAGCCAACTCCTCTGCCACAGCCAGTTTCCCAACCACCCATGATGGGGGTGGTTGAACAGGGTGTGAACAGGTCAGCTAATGCAGGAGATATGTCCTGGTTTGAGGTAAAACAGAACCAATTTTCTGTTCAGTAATTTTACTTTGCAGCTAAGCCTCTTCTAACTAACAGAACTCTCTGAAATTAACAGCATATTGTTGAGACATGGTTCGCTCTCATACTGATAAGAACTATGTTTATAATTATGCCAAGGAATGGTAAGCAGAGAGGCTCTTGCTTATACTTATTCCTATAACACCCAAGGGCAGCTAACTCTGGTGTTTGCCCTGTTGGAGGGTCAGAAGTAGAAGAGCATAGAGGGATTGCACCTGTGGGGAGGAGTGGACAGGACAGGTCACCCAAAACCGACCAACAAGGTATTCCATCCCATCTGCCTCATGCTTGGTATAAAAGCTGAAGGAATGAAGGGTTGAGTCCCTTTCTTTAATGGCTGGTGTCCGAGGAGGACTCCGTCTATTCATCTGCCTTTGATCCTGATCTGTGCATTCCTGGATCCAGATCTGGAATCCAGTTCCTGTCTGTCATTGAGTCCAGTCTGGGACTTTCCCAGTGCCTGACGGTGATGTGATCATCATCCTGGGATCTTGACATGGTTTTGTATATATTGTATATGTATTTCATTATTTCATTATTTCCTTTTTTAATATTTTATTATTAATATTTCATTAAAGTAGTTTAGTTCCTTCTAAATGCATAAGTATCTCTCTCTCTCTCCCTCCCTTCTCTCCTTGAAGAGAGAGGTGGTAGAGAGCATCTGTTGTCCATTTCACTGGCCAGTCCGGCCCAAACCACGACAGAGATGTTAGGGACCTCAGTGCTATTTCTTGCATTCTTTGGAGAATGCTTTCATAAAAGTTCCATTTCCATTCATCAGAGAACCATGTTCACTTGGGGCAGCTATCTGCCCCAGACATCTGTCAAAATGAATTGACAGCCTTTAATTCAATTGTCTTTTACACCATACGCTGGTCCTAGAGGATTGGCTACTCGTCCCCTAACAGAAACGCATTATGTCCTGGGCAGGGAGTTCCATTCCCTGATAATGGTGTTCCTTATTTTCTTGGGGGTTTACTAATCTTTGTGAAGGTTTTCTTTCGCCCTGTCAACCTAAAGAAGGCTGGTGGTTTACCACCTTATCTTTCACTACACTGTTTCATATTGCTTTGCAACATTATTGCTGCAGATGTTGGTGGTCTGTCCTTAATTTCTTTGGGTCTTGGTTATGTAAAGGAACATAAAGAACATAATTTATTTCCAAAAGGAAAGAAAGACCTGTGATTGTGTTAACAATGTGCAATCAATTGATTTTGCAGCAGATGTTGCAATGGGCAGAACATCATGCATGCTTGACCATGGAATTTCCTACAAGACAATCTTGTGCAGCAAAGTGGGAATCCAGAAGCCAGAATTTTACTTTTTTATAGATTTTTCAAACTTTCTGGATTTGAGGGGAATCTTGAAAACTAACTGAAATGCTGCAGCCTGTTTGAGTCTTCAGGTAGAGTGGTCTTAATTGCCTTGCTAATGTTGGGCACCATTATAAATTGTCTTTCATAATTTTAATGTGAGTGAAACTGCCTTGAAATTTTCAGTTGTAAAAACAGACAAATTGACAAAGAGCTTGGCTGTGGGTGCTGTAGATCCGGCAGGGTTTTGACCATAGTTGAGTTTATCCAAGTACTCCTAACAGCATCCATGTCGGTGCAGAGTGGCCCGTGGAAAGCCAGGTGATTCCACACTGGAACTGGTCTACATGCACGAAGTGGCAGGCAGAGAAAAGGCTCACATGCCTTCCTGAGCCAGCAGAGCTGAATGATGAATTAAGCACTGTCAGTCCCCACTTCCTATTTGTATTTGTCACTGGGGTAATATTAGGGATCTATTACATGCTTACATGCCGGACTCTGTAGCAGTCCTGATTCAGAAATCATCTTAGTTCAAACTATGAGCTTAATTCCTACTGAATTCCTGATGAATTTGTGTTAAGAAGTGCTTTCTTGAACACCTACCAGAACTTTTTGTCTTATTTGGTTTGTTCATATTATAAAAATTGTGCAGGATATGTATGAAATGCTGTATAGGTACTATTTTATATCTCCAAGTGTCTTAATCTACACAACTGAAAAATTTCTGATATTTTCCCTTAGTTAAACATGAAAGAGCAGTTAATTTTACCAGGTCATAAATTAGTCAGTATTTCAACCAAATGCTGTCAAAGTATAGACCTTGAAAGAATAAAATCTTACACACATTTGCACATACTGTGTCTTTCTGCTTCAGTTTTTCAATCTGTCCTCACAGAAGAAGTTACACATGCTACTTCCAACTGCTCTATCTATGTGTATGTGTGTATACAAAGTGATACTTGTTTTACAGATCAAATTGAGTTTCTGACTTGCCACTTCCAAGGGGGAGTTGTTCTTGCTATTGTCACAAGATGTGTAATGCCACTATATACATCTTATTATTAGACATCAGAAATGTTTACAGGTCTGCTGAATTTCCTGGCTTGTGCATTGCTGTGCCTACGTAGAGAGAGTAAAGTTATTTGGAGCATGAAATTGGATGTTCTCTTAGATTTGGCCTGAGGGCTTTCCCTGGGACCCTATACTTTGAAAGGCCCATAGAATTCTTTTCCTAAATAAATTCTTGTCTCACATCTTTATCTAGTGTCTTTTATTTTACTTTTCTTTCTCAGAATGCTTACTTACTATTTTTAAAATAAAAAAATATAATAAAAAATGAAAAAAAGGAAAATATTTATGAAATGCTAATGAAAATTGCTTGCCACATACAAAAGATGGAAGCATAGACTGTTTATATTCCTTTTGCCCTGAATTATTTAAAGCAATACTGAAATTAGTCTTGTTCAAATCCTGAGGAACATGAGCTTTAGATTTCTCAGGTTCTTTGCTGGAATGTGGGGCTCCGCAATCCCTGTGAGCAGAGTTGGGGTCCTTCTGGTCTGAGCCTTTATTTTCATCTGCTGGAACGTTCAGCATATGCTGCCTTTCAGAAAAGAATGGTCAGCACAGGATTTAAAGCAAAATCAGATGAACTGTTTTCCCTTCTTTTTGTTTATGATTATCAGACAGATTGTTAGTTAAAGTTGGATCCCACATCTCATATTTGTTATAATGAAAACAACAAATAGAGAAAAAGAAAAAAAGGATGCATTTGAAATACAGATAACTGCCCAAAGTTGGGCACCAAAATTGATGATCTGGTTTTCAAAAGAAAAATATAGAAGGAAAGGGGATTGAGAAACCACTTTCACTCAAAGTTTTTATTGAATTCAGGAGTTATGCATGCTCAGGTGTCTTCTGAGATGTGTTCATTATTGCTTCTGGCATGACATGAAGTAGAGGTCCCTTCTCGATAGCACTGGCTCAGTTTCCCTGAAGGGGCAGAGCCCAAGTTTTGCAATCCGGATTTTGAGATGGTGAGAGGCTTTTGTATGTGCGTGCACAGCATTATGGGGAGCTCGAGTCCTAGGAGTTTCCCTCTTTGCAGCCCTACAACTGTTCCTGTTTATGCAATCAGACAGATGTGAGCATTTTTTTTTTTATAGCACTTTCAGATCCCTTGTCTGCAAACTTAATAATTTTAAATGAATTTCTAATTGCAGTGTGTCAGTTTAGTAGAATAGTGCCATTACCTCCACTTTGCAGGGGATGTTACAGAGGCACAGAGATAGAGGGTACGTCCGCCCACTCACACAGTAGTAAAATGTGGAATCCCTGGGTAGGACTTGGTCACAGTCCCAACTTCCCTCATGCTGGCTGAGTACAAGATGGATTTCAGGTTATATATCAAATATAGGAAATTTTTATTAATGTAAATACTGGTAACTTTTGATTTTCAATAAAAAAATGAACAATTCCATATTAGTTTATATCAGAGATATAAATAAATAATTTTCAACAGGCAGTTTTTCTAAAAGATATTGATATGCTTCACTGAATGATTTACTTTTCAAATTATTTTTGCATGAGCAATGGTGGTAGAATCTGACCTTTATATGACTCTTCCTATCAACATTTTATGTGTCTATTTTACTGTGTTTTAAATTGTACCCTACCCAAGTATACAGTTGATTTAGCTGTTGATGAGTGAATACTGTTTGTCACAATATTTTATGAACAACAAAAATGTTATTCAGTAGCATATTTGATGAACGATATTCAATTCTGATCATCCCTGGCCTGAATGTCTGGAGGAAAATAAAAGTCAGGATAGTAACCAAGTAAAATCACTCTCCCTTGAAATGAAAAGAGTTTGCTGGCTGCAGCTGGCAGCCCCAGGAGGGCGAGGAAGTTGCCCAACAGGCAGAGTTGGTATGGGAACACTTCTCCACTGAGCTGGCTGATTATTTTTTTTTTTTCCCCTATGTACTCTCTATCCTTTTAAGAAACAGAAGCTAGATGCCTATCAGCCAATCCTGGTTAGGATCTTCTCTTAATGCTGGAAGAAATCTGGGTCATGAGAGATGACTGAGACTAGCAGGATAGTTTAGAGCATTGCTGCTTGGAGATGTGAAGCTGGAACTTTGGCTGATGGAGCACAGGGACTGCTGAGGGTCCTGTTAAGCTCGGAGCAAGAAGCTGTAGAAATACAAATGACAGATCACTGGAAAAGGAATTTTTTTTGTGGAGGTTTTGCTATAATCGCATCTTTATTCTGATTTGTGCCCCTGTGCTGCAGTTAAGGGTTTTTCAAAGGCTGAGGCTGTGCAGGCAGAGTAACTGAGCACAGTAAAACTCAGCTCTGTGCACTGGAGGTGCAGAGCAATGGCATGTGCGTTACTCTGCTGTGGAATAAGGCAGCTAGTTTTCTTTAAGGCTGAACTGCACAATCATCAGAGAATTCAATTAAACAGTCATGTCATTCTTGTGAGCAGATAATGTCAGATCCTCACTCTGACTGCAATGTGCTTATCTGAGCCATGGGACCTGTTCTCATCAAAGGCAGCAGCTGACTCCCCCCAGCCCCAGCCTTGGGCTCTATAACAGGGATGCTTCAGTCGCAGCAAACATCACTGCAGTCCTCAGATCACCACTCCTGTGAGCCACTTGGCATCTCCTGCAAGTGTGAGAAATTTTGTATTCAGGGCACTACCTAAAATGTGTGATTTTTGCGGCAATACTGAATTGCTGGGAGCTTCACCTTCATGAGGGGAAGAAATGTCCTGTGGGAACAGTGCAGCTACCACCTGTGCAGTTACTTGTGTCACTAAACCGGAGGTACTCTGTGACTGCAGCTTTGGAAAGACTTGTGGGGCTCTGGGCTGTTTCTGTCCCCAGCCCCTGCTGCAAAGGTTCTCAGTATCCAGGTGCTGTCAGTGTCAGAGCAGTCCCAGGAACACCCCACTACACCTTTGCAGCAGTATTGAGTTTTGGTCTCTGGTGGATTGTTGCTCTGTGGTTCATCATACTCTGGTCTCGCTGGCATGGGCTGTTTGCCACCACTCAGCCCTGCTTGCCCTGCCCACAACCCTGGGCCGTGGGGAAGCCATGGCACTCCTGTGGCACCTTTATATATCCTTTTTCATGAAAAAAAATCCTGCAACACATAAAAAATGAAGTGTTTTGTTACGGACTAGCTATTTGTGATAGTAAAATTTGTGAATTTACACAGCACTAGATTGTTGTTTGGGGATCCTATTCGTAGCATAGACTTTGTCTAAGAATTTGTGAATCATTTTCTAAAGTTTTGTAATTGTTTGGTTTGTTTGTTTTTTAATCTGCATATTCTCCTTGTAACAGTGGAAATGTTCCTTTCCTTTTCTCCATCTTGTCTGACTGAATCCTTTCCAGGCATAAGTTGTCTTATACAGCATCTATAGAACATAACACCAAGCAGGTATGATTGGGATTGAGGAATACTGATATTTTTGCATTATAAATAAATTTAAATTAAGAGGAAGCAACTTCAGCTTGAAAGTCAGGCTTCCAATTAAAACTCTTTACTGACTCAGAATACAATGCACATCTACGGTGTCGTGTCCCCCCCCCCCAAAAAAAAAAAGTAAAAGAAAAAGTTTAAAGGAAATGTTATGGGCTCTTTTCAGAGCCTATGTGTTTTCTTTCCATTTTTGATTGTGCTTTGATCCTATTTGGTAGAAAAGCTAAGTATTTGCAAATCCAGGTGATGTCAGTTGGAGACATAGATGTTCAGAGCACCTGAATATCAAGTATTTATCTCTGTCATCTGTATTCCTCCCTCAGCTCCTCCAGGCCTGATAGTTATTTTTGTTTAGGTCTTTAACATAGAGATGGATCAGAGAAAAATATTATTACAAAAAGGAAAAGCTCATAGACAGATGTCATTTCTTGAAAGAAACATTCATTTCTTTTTAAAATCACTGCCTGCATCTTTTTGAAAATCACTGATTACAGTCCCCACTGACATAATGCTCCCAGAAGGTACAGAGCCGTTGATTCAAGGACTTCATGCTAATAGATCTCTACCAAACAGAAGATATTTCTGCTTTCAACAGGCTTTATATTATCAGTGGTTAAATGCTGCTATGCATACAGTACTAAACTGCTTATGTTTTGACATTTGAGCTGATTAAAGAGAGTTCAGAGAAATATTTCCAAGTTGTTTCTGTTTTGCAGTGCAAAGGAGCCATTTTCTGTTGCTGGCAAAATTATGTAAAAAGTAATGTGCAATCAGGAAGAGATCTACAATACCAGATAATGCCTTTATCTTGGAGGAACTCAGAGGTAGATAGAGAAGCGAGTCAATGAGATGAAGAAGTTTGCCCCTACCTCATGCTCTCTCCAATAGTCAGTCAGTTCCTGGCTGCAGCCTCCTTTTCTGGTCAAAACTCTTGAGAACTGAGTTGCCTTCAGCTGTGCTCAGTAGCTCCCCAGGACTAATAGAGGCGGCAACTGCAAAAATATGGGAGTTAAGAATTGAGAGGACAATGTAGTAGTTGCGTGTTCTTTCCTCCTTCTGCTTGCTGTAAAAAATATGTATTCAGCAAATCTGGAACCGGCCTGTTGATATCATTAAGCAAACCAATATGGAGCAAGTGTTTCTTTCTGCTCGTGGTGGATGTGGGAAAGGACAATCGAAGAAGGTACAGCAGGGCTAGAAAAGTCTTAACTAAAGTTAGAGACTGGCCTTTGACAGCAGACACATTTAGCACAGTATCTGGCTCTTAACTTTACACATGCACAAATACTGAAAGTATACAAAAGTCAAAGCAAATACTAATACAGCTTTTCTTTTGCATGTAGCAACAGATTGGCAAGCAAATATCACAGACAATCTTCCATTCCTTATATATAGGTGTTTCTTAATGACTGTGGATAGTAACCAGCGTTTCACAGCTGAAGTAACTGCTGCATCAGGGTTTGGTATCATTCCCTCTTGGAGACAACTCACATGGTGACAAGTACTCCCTGTAAAGCAGCCTGGACTGTATCCCAAAGATTGCCACCCCCCACTGTATCATATTAATGAACCTGTAAAACTAAAAATAATTATGAATGCAAATTTGATGAAAAGGAGTTTAACAGGGAAATTTCATGACAGCACTAGAGAAGTTGTGGTTTAGCACTGAGATAGGTCTGATTGCTTGAGCATGTGGGTGCTATGGTAACTCAGTTTCACCATTTGGAAGCACTTAAGCTCTAAACCACAGTATGCTGCACCCTCTTCCTTTTGAGTAGGGTTCTGTAGAAGAAAAACAGAAGTAAACAGCATGAGAGAAACCACAGAGCAGCAAAGGCATCGTTAGGCGTAGTTGTACAAGTGGGTTACTGTAGCTAAAGTCTTCCTATGAAGACTGAGGATATCATTTAAAGTACAGTGCAATTGATAGAAATGCCTTCCTTCTGCCTGCTAAATACACAATATTCCTGATTGTTTATTTTAAGGTTGCAAGAACTGTGTGCATGGCAAAAAGTATTTGAATTGCTGGTTTTAGTTTTTATATGGCTTTAAGAAATTCTAGATATCATTGGTAACAAATATTGTTACCATGAAATTAATATTTCTTGAAGGAAATTTCTGTTTTTCTCTGTGTTTTCATTTTTCTCTGGGAAAATTAAACTCTTACATTGATATAATAATAATCAGAATCAGAATCAGAAAATTCTTTTTTTCTAAATGGTCAGAAATATTTAATTTGATTTCAGGTTAGTTGAGAAAAAATATTATTTCAGGGTTTTTTTTGTGCTTTTCTTCTTATCCTTTCCTTAAGACAGGCTCTGTGTGTTAGCAGAAGTTATGCTCAGTGTTAATTTGCTTTAGCTGATGAATGTTGACAAACTTTGGTGTTTGTACTTCCTCCTCTTTCCTGAGCCTGCAACATTGTGCTTCTCCTTGTGTCTGCCAGCTATAAACTCTTCTTAATTCCATCTCTTTCTTCTGGCTGTTGCCCTTGTACTTGATTGCTGGTTAATTTTTTTGCCTTCTCCAATGCTGTAGATGCTGTTTAATGCTTACAGTTGACTCTGAAATTGAGGAGGAGAGAGCCAACTCCTGTCCTGAAAGCTGGACAGCAAGGAGAGGGTCATGGATGTTGGGAACCAAGAACAAGCATTAATTTCAAAGGTCAATTTTCATTACCAAAAAAATACTGCAACCTGTCATATTTAGCTGTAGTGTAGGCCAGCACTTATTCCTGAGGTGCGGTTTGCAGGAAGACTATGCCTTCCACAATGCAATTCAGGTCTGAGCACTGGTAGGTGTCTCGGGAATGAAAAAGCCTTTGGCTCCCTAGGTGTGTACTTCAACCGAAGATTAAAGGTGGCAAGAAAGAGTGACAGGATCAGGCTCTTGGGGGATGTTTTCAGTGTGTTGCATAGTGCTGCCACTGAGGGGGGCAATTATTAATGAACTTATATAAAAGGAAATATTTTGAAAAATTCAAATGGAAAGGATTTTAATTATAATTTTGGAGATTCAGAATGAATATTATGTCCTGATGCCAAAAGGAAACAATTGGCATTTCTCAATTGAAATATTTTAGAGTTTCTATCAAATTAAAATTTACAGTTTCAACATTTTATCCCTAATTTTTGGTGAAAATAGATATTGTAAATATTGCCTGTGGGAATAGAACTTCTAACATTTATTTAGTGTTAATTCTCAGCTACAGTAATTGCATACCTTTGCTACGATTGATGTAGGGCTATGAAGATTTCTACCAATTAGATTATGGATTGCTTTGAACTGATTTTGTGACTGCATCTTAAGTGACCAAAAGTGTAGGCTCTTTTTTTTTTTTTTTTTAGGACCCTCTGAAATGTCCAAGTTACCTGAGAACTTTCTACATATCAAACTCAAATAAGCAATTTGGTTTTTGACTCAGAGAAAGCAAAATTTCATGGATTTTTGATGTGAACTTTATATGGTGTCCTTTTAATCAATTTTTAAAAAGCAGCAGTTTGTCCAGAAACTGGGAACAGTTTTTTTATTTCTCCCCCAGAGTTAGTGATAAAGAATAGTCTAATTCTGCAGTCTGTGATTATGAAAGCACTTCAGCACACATGATCCTACCTATAAAATTTGAGGGGTCCTCTGTGGTATAGAATTACTCAGATGTTTAAGTGTTTGCTAGCCTATTCATGGGTCTGCCCAGATTTATTTATAAAGTAGCAATGGATCCCTTTATTTCGTGTTTGCAGCAAAAAGCAGCAGTAACATCTCTGGCCCTGATGCTCATTTACTTTAAGGTCTCTTTAGATGGTTCTGGCAGCACAAGGGAGCCTTAAAGTAGGTGTGAATTACATCCTATCCCACTTGAAGTTTAAAAATAAATCAAAGAAGGGCGGCTGGCAGCATTTTGTAAGGCTCCTTGCCTTACTCACCCTTCACCTCCCACCAGGAACTGTTCTTTTTTTTTGCAATTTGGTATTGGCTTGCAGTGGAGCTGACTAATGTCTGTGCTGTTTGCTAGAAGACCCCCTCAAAGAGCTTTACTCCATCTGAACAAGTAGACCACATCCTGTTGCTTTCTGTGCAGATGTGAACAGCCCTGACCCTGCTGAAGCAGTGCCGTTCAGCTGTAAAAAGAGGGAAGACAGAATCTGGACCTACACTAGCTGCTTTGTGTGAAGTGCTGCTCGGTGGGGGTTGCTAGGGTCTGTCCAATGTGCCGAAGGGTGGAGAGAGCCTGGGAAAAGGGCAGCAGCTCTGCAGAATCACTAAGCATTTTTTTCCTGGCAGAAAAACCTGTCTGCCAATGGTTGTGCAAACATGAGGCTGAGTGGAAGGATTACTTCCTTTGCCCCCTCCCCAGGTCTGGCAAATACATGCTGAGTACAGCTGGATGTGAAGAGCCAGCTGGTATGGCACCAGGCTAGATAAAACACCAAATGAACGATTAGCAGAAAGGAATCCTCCTTCTCACGTTTCTCTGTGCTGTGCAAACCAAGGAATGCAATTCTGCAGCACTCCTGTCCTCAGAGGGGACAGCCTGAGCTGGTAGCATGCAAGCGTGGTCCCCTGCCCAGCCCAGCAGGAAATACAAACCTGGGTCCATTTTACCCACTGTGCAAATTAAGTGGCAGAATGGACTTAAAAGGCATGTTCCCTGTCATCAGCTAATGTATTTTTGCCTGCATAAACAGGATAATATTTTTAGGCTCTTCATGCAGATTCAACAATATCTCCATCTTATCAGCTGGGCTTGCCTTTAATAACACACACAGAGGAAATGTGTGCTGGCACTTCCTTCTGCTCGAGAAGATCAGACCCTGGACTTACTTGGAACACAGTGTCTTTTAACACATCCTAGGTCTGAGTTGTGTTCTGTTGAGTTGCTTGGTCCTGCCAAGTGGAAAGCATTTTCACTTTATTGTGTCGGTCCTCAGAGGACAGCAGCGAGCAGTAACTTCTTACATGGGTGCGACCACAGTTCACTGCAGTAAGTGCAGAGTGGCGGGGATATAGCAGCTCCTGTACTTCCAAATGTGACCTGTACAGCCTGCTGTCCCTAGGGTATGTGTTGGCTTTTCTTTGTGGCCCAGTTTCTTTCATAGTTTTTCCATTTACTCTTCTTGTTGAACCTTGAAAAGCTTCTTCAAATTACAGTAGTCCTATGTTTCACTCCCAGGGTCTTGTATATCTTTGAGCTTTCAGGAGAAAGGGTGGTCAGCTCATCTGTTATAGGTGTATTTCACTGACAGTCTGTCATCCCATCTAAAACATTTCTTTCAAGCAGCAGCTGCACTCTGTCTACCAACTGGTAGCCAGAGAGGAAAGGGAACGAAAACAATTAGCCAAGCTCCCATCACCTGGTAGGATGTGCTGGTTGTATCCTTTTGCAGGGCACCCGACTAGGGCCAGATCCACTCAAACATTACTGATGGGTTGCAAATCTTTTAGGTAAGTCAACAGGAACCAACTGGTGGCCAAATCAAGAGAAGGGAAAGGGAAGCTTAGAAAAGTTCCTTCAGGGATAGGAACTTTTTGTGTGCTTTAACACTTCCACTTGGGTTATCTGAGCCTATTCTGTGCATATTATCTCAAAAATATCTTATGGCTGGATGCAGTTTAAGATTTGAGAAAAGGTTTGGGGTAGTTCCTGTTTAAACCCAGACCAACTTGCTTAGTTTGGTAATCACCAGGCTTTCGTACAACACAGCGTGTTTTTGGGGGTTGGACAAGCTTATTAAATTTTAAAGATATTCTTAGATTTCAGCCTTCAAGATTCCAGAAATATATTTTAGAATACAATCACGAGCTGACAGTTTTGACTTAGAGGTCAACTTCGTTAGCTTAGACATATTTGTTAGCTGTAGGACATTTTGGGAAAAGTAAATTAATTGTAGCAATATGCCTATTAATATTGAAGTAACACAGTCTGGTGTGTTGGGATCCTTCTTTATTTTCCTTCAGTTTACCTAGTATCTCTCAATAAGGTTATTTGGGGAAAAGTATCCACTTTGCTGTTTGAGAGGAGTTTTTTAGTGTTCTGGTGCCACCTATTGAATTCTTTTCAACTGTGTCTTATTCAATTGCTATAATAAGTCATATAATAGAATGTAATCATAGAAGAGCAGGAGACCTTTAAAATGCTTAGAAGGACATGCAACTGCCATGAAACTTTGTTAAAATGCCAGTGATTATTTGGAGGGGAAAATGGGAAATCTAGGATTATTATTTTCCAAACTGTTTCAAGAAGTGGTCTGCTCTAGTGACACTGGCCTGAGCAGGGCAGCTGGACTAGACGATCTCTCGAGGTCACTTCCAACCTTGAGTTCTATGATTGTGTGTAACATTTAGCATCTGTCACTATGAATGAGTGATAAACCTCATGCTATATTTAAGCTAGTAGCATTATTCCTGACTTTACAAGGAGAGGATGGAGAAAATGACTTTACAGGAATATTAAGCAAGATAATGAGGCAACTGTAAATATATCACTGTGACAATGTTATGAGTCCTCTTTTGCTCATATCATCTTACTTCACTTGGAAGAGGGAATCTTGAAGCATATATTTTTGTCTCCATCATGTTTGCATTAGAGATCAGAAAATAGCTAGAAAAGTATTCCTAAATGTTCCACTGATCTCTGAGCAGTTTCATTTAGGACTTTTTCTGCAACTCCTTTCGTTCTTTTCTTACAAACAGTTATCTAAGTGTAATTTGATCTGTGTAGATGCTCACAGAAAGTTAGTTTTGAGCTCGAGGTATATTTAATGTGCTAAACCAAAGTAAGATTTGGGAAGGAGAGGGAATAATTGATTATTCAGCTGATAACCAATTGAAGAAAGAAAAAACATATTATGGAATTTAGAGTGATCAACTGCCTGTTTTCAAACACTGAATTTAAAAAACCATGCAGATATATCAAAAATGAATATGATGAATATACATGTTAGCTTTTACAAGGTTCCCTGGCAGTTTAATGTATACAGTTACATGATACAATTGCTGTTAATAAATGTTCCAGTCCTTACCTTCAGATGCTGAAGATGCATTTATAGTTCAAAAGATCATCTATATTTTTGTTTCTTATCTGTAACATCTCTCAGCTTAGGAAGCTTCATCTGCTAACATTCTGTAGCTCTGAAAAGTATATGTAGTCCTGTGTTTCAAAGGAGATATGTATAGATAAATGGGTTAGGATAACAGTGCTCTTAATACAGTGGCTTCTAAACACATATTATTCAGCCTGCTGTCAGCCTACTACGTATTTTGCAGATTATATTCTTAGAATTAAGAGTGATTTTATTTTGATAGTTTTATATGATTTCAGACAAACTATAGACAGGCCCATACCCTCATCTCATGGACCAGATACTTCTGTAAATGAAGAATGAAGTAGTTAGCTCTGCTTTACTATTATCTGAGCTTCATTTAACTTCTGTTGATACTTTTTGTTTAAAATAGCAGACTACTGACTTTTTCCATATTTTAATTAGTATGAAGTGATCTTGAATATTGCATAGTCCACAACAAATTAAATTACTCACTAGGAAAGTACTAACAAGATTTTAGCTTTTGTTTACATTTGTTTTTATATCATGGCTTATACACGTTTCATGACAGTTTAGAGCATAAAGAAATCGCTTACTCTCTGCAGGTGACTTAGTTGTCACTGTTCTTGTTTTTTAATGGCTGTTGTTGGTCTTCTGAACTGTCCATACGGGGTACGGAACCCATGGTGGCTATTGACCAGCCAACATGTGTGCTGCTACTTGTTGGGTCGCTAAGGAGAAAATCTTTGGAGTCCCGGGAGATCTGCCTATGTTGAGCTTCTGTGTCAGAGATGAGAGACATGGTTTTGACCCTGGCACACGTAGAGGGCTTCATAAGTACTGCAGTTTTTCACACAAACCTGGATTTTTGTTGTAAAGGTTGAAGGAGTTTATTTTCAAAAGAGTAGAGCTAAAACAGTTGTGAAGTACCATGTAGGAAAGCTGAAGTAACAGAAATTGTAAACAGTGAAGTACTATCTGAAAAACACACATGCTGAAATGGAGAGAAACGAAGAGTCAAACGGGCAGATGAAACTTTGTGGACAGTCATAGCAAGGAATATGTGAACCAGTGGAAGTTTGTTCCTTGATGAAAGCATGGCAGGCTGTGTTAGAGACATCTTGAGGGAACAGGCATTCTTTTAGAATGGATTTCAGGATTCTTACGCTAAAGTGGAAGCTTTTAATCCTCAAAATGAGTAAAAGATAATAGTGATGAGAACAGAGTCATGGTTCCAGCCATTGCTGTTTATTTTTGTCTCTCTTTCTTGCAACAGAAATTTTATATTACACAAATGCAAAACGTTTTCGGTCAGGATTTCAAAGCAGAGTGCAAAAATGAGGCTTGTTTTTGTAGGTGTGAAAAGATCATAGCTTTATAACCTGGAGATAAAAGTTATTTGGAGAGATTCTTAAATATCAGCAGGATGGTCCAAGAGAGGTGCTGCCGTTTAGAAATTAATATTAGGGAAAGTAAATGGCTTTCAGGAATGCTAAGGCTTGGCTTTCCAGCTCTAGTATAGGGAAGATTATAGACAGGTAGGATTATCCTTAACAACAGAATTAGTGTTGGTATCTCTTCTTAGTAATAAAATTGTTCTTCGTTCAGCAAAATTCACCCTCTATTTGTTGATATTGCTTGTACTTGTATACACTGCCGTAAGATTTTGAGGGTTTTAGCTTTGGTATTGCAAAATGTATTGTTAAACATGAAAACGTACCCCCAGTCAAATCTGTCCTGAGAAACATGGTTCAGAGAAAGCCGTACAAATCATTGGCCTTTTTCTACTATAGATGAACTTCTCACCTTCATGCATTGTTCACCTGGTGATATCTTTTCCCCACTGTGCAGCAGGAGATGAAAATCTGGCAAACACCAGCTCTCCCTCCCCTATGTCACCTCTACCTGCACGCTCCACATCACTCTCACCTGCAGGCATCACTGAAGGTAATGGTGAATTCAGGACTGCGGCATTGCTGCTCTTCTCCAGTTTTAGCTGAACCGACATCTACTTCTATCATACATTGGTTAACTCCATCACTGTTAAAGCAATTTCGTGATTTATGTTGTCTGAGGTCAATTGTATTACAGCAAAATTTGTTGATGAGGTGATAGTTTTTTTTATTTTAATTAAATCAAAGCTGGTGATTTGAAACACACTTTTCAAAGAAATCAATTGGAATTCAAGCTATAACTTGCTGCTGTTATGAGTTCATGTGTTCCTTATGGAGACCCCTTCCCCTTGAGCTCTCAGATGAGAGTTTCGTGCTGAGCTGTCACAGTGGCACATTCCTGCAATTCATGTAGAGCTCCTCAGGCACCACAGCAGTATCTGACGACTGGGGGAAGAGGGTCCTTCCTGGGTCAACAACACAAAATAAAACCACCCCAATCAGTCTGGGCTTTTTGCTAGCTGCACATTAATTCACCCCTGTTAGCTGGTGTTTTCAAAGAACTAAAATCAGTGCACCCCCCACACCTTGCTAAAGGATGATTAAATCTCTTCGTCACAAAGGCATCCCAGACAAATTGGTGGGAATTTGGAATTAGTGGTCTTGCAGATCTAATCACAAGCCATGGTCTTGCAATAAATCCAAGCAGATGTGTTGCACAGCCTGTTTGCAAACTGGAGACCAGTGTAAATGCATTCTTTTTGCCAGTGCTGGAGGGAGAAATATACTTCAGAGAGCAGCTGGTAGACTTTCTGGTTCCAATGGGTTCTCACCTTCATGCAATGCTCACCTGATTGTATTTTTTCCCCACTGTGCAGCAGGAGATGAAAATCTGGCAAACACCAGCTCTCCCTCCCCTATGTCACCTCTACCTGCACGCTCCACATCACTCTCACCTGCAGGCATCACTGAAGGTAATGGTGAATTCAGGACTGCGGCATTGCTGCTCTTCTCCTGTTTCAGCTGAACAGCATCCACCACAGCCTTCCTGATGCTGTCTCCACCCCTCAGGCTACACAGCACAGACTTCTGACTCAAGGAAAAGCGATTTTTAATGTGGATGATATCAGTCCGTATATGATATGTTTGGTATTTTGGGGTTCTGGTTGTTGCTACATGCCACTAAAAATTACTTAAGAATGTGTAATTCCCTGGGGAGAGCTCAGCTGATAGTTGGGAGGAAGGAATGTTTCTTTTTATATTTTTGGCACATGATTGTGTTTAATTTCTTGAAAGTTAAATTTACACTTTCTTCCTCTCTTTCTGTTTTTAAGGAGATGAGTCAGCAACGACTAGAGCTGGTAAGAAACTTTTAATTTACGTGACAGAACTGCATTGATGTTTTTTTCTGATCATTTCCTCTTTCCTTTTCCTGTACACAGTTATCTCACAGAGTGTGTAATGCCTGTTCGTTCAGCCCAGTGAAATGAAATACAGTCTTAAGAAACAAGAATATCAGACAAGTCTGGTTTTGAGTAATGAATTTGAGTATATTTTAAAACACAACATTTAGCGTGAAAGAGGTGCGGTCGGTGCCAAGAAAGGATTATACTTACTGGATTTTCAGCTGACATCTGTTGGACCCCCTAACACCTTGAATGTTCAGTGTGCCTTTGCTTACTAACAAATTCACAGTGCTTCAGCACAGCAGTCCTGTGTTGTGTGCAGCTTTGTGTCCCTCCTTGTCTGGGCCGCCTCCAAAGCATTAATGAAAGTGCTGTACCTCTCACCGCAGGTATCTCTCCCGCAGACAGCACACACTTCTCCACGCATGCAAGCTCCGTCCCTGCCATGGGACTTGGCAACCAACCACACAGCAGCACTGCTGCCCTCACCGCACACACTCCCATTGCCTTCAAGAATGCTTCATCAGGTTTGCTGTCTTCCTTTAGATGCCACTCACTGCTTTCTGAACTGCAAGGGAAAACTAAGTAATTACTGTAGGGGAAAACTAAGTAATTCAGCCTCAGGGTAGACTTTTCCAGCTTAGGGTTCATCAAATAGAAAAGGTATCTTCAATTTGGCATAGTAGCAATACCAGATTTAATTCCAGGATCTGGTGTCTGATGGCCAAGTCCTGTAGTCATCACAGTAGTATCGAAATGCAAGCTGCTGTCAATGAGGCTGTTGCCAAAGCAAGAGCAATAGGAAAGGACCTAAAAGAGAATGTCAAAACCTGTTAGTGGTTTAAAAGTAGGGACATAAATACTGAGATATAGTAAGTAATATAGTGAGCAAGTTACGTGATCTGGCAGACAAACGCTACTGGAGTGCTTCTTTCTGATTGTGTTTTCCTGTGGGAACATAGCAAGATGTTTTTAATTTTCCCAGTTCACAATTATTAACACCATTTTTATGTTAAGCCCAACCTGGGTTATGCCTAAATAATGACAAAAAAAATAATGTCCTTGTACATTGCAAAATTCATTAGTAAGAGGTATACTCCTAAAACCTTGCTTTCTTTTTAAATACTCATTTTCTGTTTTATTGGATATATTAACATGGTTTTTCTTTCAGCACTCTTCTCTAAATTACAAAAATCCCAGAATAAAAAAAAAAAAAAGCAGAGAAGGGCTGTAGTGTAAGACATTTCTGATGACATAGCCATATGAAATAATGAATTTTACTTTTTAATGCTGATATATTGTTTATTTCCTTACAGATGATTACAGTTCAACATCCTTGCACAGCACCATCTCACCAGTCAGCACGCCAGCAAACACTGGGATCATCCCCACTCACACAATAGGTGACAAACTTGCACACAGTTATCCCAATTACGATTCAGCAAGCACAGAAAATGTGTTAGAATGAGGGAATTTGTTCTGAATTTCTTTTATCAAACTTAAGCATACAAATTAGGCATACAACTGCATTAAACTTAAGTATGTTTTTAGGAATCTTATTAATAGTTTATGAGTAATAGTAAAGATACCAAATTTTCTACTTGTCAAGCAAGTGAAAAATAGAAATTATTTTTCACTTGCTTGTAGGAGGGCATAGTAGGAGGGTAAATCTGTCAATTACTGTGTCAGTACTCCTCTTGATATTCAGATATCAGATATACAGAAATTTGCTCAAGCAGCAAAGAAGTGTGAATACATCCACCGATCTGTCTGCTTCTCTGTTTTCCAGTTTTGTTTCACTCAGCATCAATAATTTTTTGGGATCCAATATTGCAAGTGCTTACACACATTATTGTTGCAATTGGGCTGTAATGAATTACTCGGGTCAGTAAAATAGCTCCGTGTGTTTGAGCAAAGTACATCCAGGTGTTGGACTCTTACCATCTTTGTAAATGCCCTTCAAGTATCTGTAGGCTGCTGTCAGCTCTTTGACAGACTGAGCTTAGCTTTTACGTGTGGGTCTTGTGCCCCTAATCGTCTTGGTAACTCTCCACTGGACCCACTCAGTTTACCCTCTCATTACGGTCACTACTCAGCCAGATGACTTCCAACCCAGAGGGATGCAAATCTAGGGCCTAACGTCTATGAAATAATTAGATATCAGTCTTTTTTGGTAATACCTTAGTATATTTTAGGTAATTGCTTTCAGGATGAAGTTCTTTGCTCCATCTGCCGTACAGGTTTTCTAAGTACCGTCTCATAATTTCTTTCGGGTATTTCAGTGTAAAAATAGTTGTAAAAGAATCTGCACTGTTGCATAAATCATCTTCCAAAGGTAAGAGTAGCTGTGCCAAAAAGGAGGTAAATTTTGTTTCTTTGGTGACATTGGACAGTGTTCAGTTAGCCGTTCTGTGGAATACGTATCCTGGGAAGCTGTTATAGCTTATCATACCTCTATGACATCGTGGGATTTTGGAATATTCTTGTGTAACTTTGTATACAGAAATGCTATTAATAAGCAGTTTGATTTATAGTCAGTGATGTCATTGGAAAATTATGAAAGACACGTGATACCTAAAATAACTTGTTAAAAAATGGGGTTATATGTAGCTGATGTTTTCTTCCCTTTTTTAAATGAGTGGAGTGCTGAATACAACTACTTGTATTGAATATATTGAAAGAAGAGTTTTGGGCAGCGCCAGTCACCCCCCTCTAATGTTCTGGGAAAATAAAACTTGCTGACCTACACCTTTATTTTGTTTTCTTTTCTTATAGGAACTTCCACAGTGACAACTGAAGGTTGTGGTAAGAGCCAAACCCCTTATTTTTCTCAGTCCTGAAATTTGACCTAATCAGTAAACTCAAATACAGAAAACTGATCAGTTTGCGTCTTAGGTTATTTTATAAACTGTCTTCCAATTCTGGAAGACTAGGATTAAAGTTATTAACATTTCTGGTCTTCTCATCTCCATTTACAGTTCTGTTAAATTGCCCCACCCTAGGCTGTTGACATCAGGGCTGCAGGAAAGATCTGCCTTCCTTCCACTAGACACTTTCTAAGTTTTCCCCACTGTACTGACAAATCACAGGCTGCAAACTGCAATTCATAACTAAAGTAAAACTAAAGTTTGGACACTGGTTTATCTCTCCTCAGAATGAGACCTCTCCTTTCTAATTTTCAGGAGTAGACTATAGCCATTATTTACTAGATGGTTATGAAATGCTTTGAATCAGAAAATTTGAAATTTCTGTTCAAACAAATGATTCAATGTGTCAAAACGAAGTATTTCCCTTTGAACTGACATTTTGAATTAAAGCATGGTTCTGGAATGTTTATCTTTTTAATTCTTTGGTTTTACTAACTAGGGTATTATTTAAAAGAATATTTCCTAAAGAAATTTTCTGTTTTGACTAAACAATTTTTTTAAAGTAAAAGATAAATGAAAAATAAATTAAAGAATAAGGAGCAGCTAATTTTGTTGTATTCTTAAAATACATATGGTGCTGGGGGTGCCATAAAACATTTAATGGTTCTTAAAAATTATGATAAAATCATTGTTTGCTATTTTATCTTTTTCTTTTAGATGATCATATTGAATACAATATAACTGGAAGTGTAAAAGATGAGAATAACATGTTTGAAGTTACACTGAAAAATCTTAGAGAAAACAGAGATTATTTTATTTTGGAAACTAACGAGAGCTTCAATATGAGTTCCAGCACAATAAAACTTCAGAGATGCAAGAGATACACAGTTCAAGTTAAAAATTGCCCAGACATTTATCTTGATATTCCACCTGGTAGGTATAGAAGGGTTGTAGTAGGGTTTTGTTTTGTTTGTTTGTTTGTTTGTTTTGACATGCAGTACTTCAACTTTCCTGGATTTCTTAGTCTATTCTTGACTCTTTTCAGAGAATCAGACAGAAGGTTTTCATACTTTGTGCTTGGTTTGCAAGATATTTTGCATTTTGAAGTGACACTTTAAAACCTCTCGGTATTTTCTTAAAGTAGAATGTTCAAAAATGTAATTTTCTCATTGTAAAGGAAAAAAGGGAACTTTAACTATGTTGGCCATATGCAGCATAGTTAGCAATAGCAAGACCAGCCAGTGCTTGAAAGCTACTATTTATGCTGGATGTTTTGTTCACTAAAGAGATTGTTGGATTAAAAGTTCTATTTATTATTTCAATACCAGAATTTTCTTCATCTCAGGTAGGCTTTTTTAATTTTTACTTTCCATTTACTGTTAAATTCTTTGTATATTATTCTGTGCCAATCGTATCTTCATATTGCAGAACAAGTCAACAAATATTAAAGAACAAATTGCTATTTAAAGAATCAATATAGCCAATGTCACAGTGACATATAATATTAATCTTTTTCAGAAGAAAGAAATGATCCTTTCACAGTTATGCATAATACCGACACATCTGCAAACTTATGTTGGGATAAGTCATTTGACTGTGCTAATGTGACTGTTAGCTGCGAAGGTAAGACACTTCTAAGATGTTTTAAAAGTTGACTATTTATTTAGGAATTTATTTTTAAAAGTGATATTGATGTTATATTTGATAAGAGATTGGCAGATTTAAATTAATTGTGCCAGTTTGAGGGAAGCGCTGTTCAGAATTTCTGGGATTGATAGGTTGGGGACTACTATCCCCATACACTGCAGATATGGGGAAAGTTCAAACCCAGAAAGCTCATTTTCTCAGTTTACCAGCTTCACAAATTGCAGACTTGTGAAGGTTTTGAGGTCCTGCTTGATGGTCTGAAGGGGTGCTGGGAATTTGGAAATCCTGCAATCTGTGGACCTGCTGTGAGCTGATCCCCTGAAGACTACCCAGGCAGTTGGCTTTGCAGGCTGCTGGATGGTGAGAGTCCAGGGTCTCTGCTCTTGGAGCAGGCCAGCTTGAGGACACTGTCTCAAAGGCAGCAAGTGTGGTAGGGAAGATATGGATGCTGGATGTCCTCATGTGTCCCAGAAAAATGCGTGATGAATGTCCAGGGCTGGAAATTTCATGGTTCAGGTAGCTGAAGAGCTGTGAAGCCACTCCAGGGTTCTGCCAGACTCCCATGAAATGTTTTGATCTCTGTGGGAAAACTGTTTTCTTAGAAAGCCAAATCATATAAGCTTTACTGGTGAAAAGTAAAGATCTAAGCAAACTAAGTTAGTATAAAAGAACCTAAAAGCCAGTCATTGGATTAGGCTGTACACTTTTCTGTTTGGAATAATATGATATCTTATTACAAATTATGTTGAATAAACACGGTACAGAAAATCCCAGTACCATGTACTTCTGGAGTTGTGAAAAATATTGATAAAACTCTTTTTGTGTCTACAGATGTCACAGGTAGAAGAAAATTAGAATTTAATTCAGAATTAAATCAAACTTGTAAACAACTGAACACTTTATCACCTAACCATAGGTACAACTGCCATGGTACCATATATTTTTTTGAAAATAAGGTTGCCAACCAAAGCTTCAACATAACAACAGATTATGGTGGTAAGTATAATGCTTATTTTTGCTTTATGTTCCACATATTTCTGGAAAACCCTACTATGAATCCCACTATTTGTGTTTCCTGGGGTTGAAGATATATTTTGAGCAGCATGCTCAGCCACTCCCAGGTTCTTCTCCAGCTCCTCCCACCAGGACTCCTGCCCTTGTGGTTGTTCATTGACTGCAGTCATGGTCTTCCTTTCCCGCTCCAGCCCCAGTCTCAGTCTTCCAGTCTGATGCCTTCCTCTTCTTCTCTCAGAGATTGTGATACATTTTTTTTTGAGGGTGAGAACATACCCAAATGTAAGGAAGTTTGAGTGAAGACCAAAAAAAAAGTGCAGGCCTAGTCAAAAACACGTGTTAAATTCTTAATTTGAAGAAACATATGATAGAATAATTGCAAAGACTGTCTCCAGATAAAATGATGTGTCTTTCCAAAATATTGTCCTTGGAAATAGCTTAGCCTTTTTTTCTGAATTAAAAAGGAAATCAACTGAAACCAAGTAACCTGCAAATAAAAATTCAGGCAAAACATTTAAAGTTTGCTAAAATAATAAGAAAATGATAAAAATGTGTAAAATTTGGAAATGCTGGACAATTTTAGTCATATGTGATACTGCTGTATTCACCTTGTCCTGAATTAATTAAATTTATGAAATTGCTCTAATATCAAGACCTTTAAGATCATCAAGTCCAACTGTTTTCTAACTCTACCAGGCCCACTTCTAAACCATGTCCCTGAATAGCATACATAGACGGCTTTTAAACGCATCCAAGGATGGCGGTTTAACCACTTCCCTGGGCAGTCTGTTCCAGTATTTGATAAACCTTTCAGTGCAGAAGTTTTTCCTAATGTCTAACCTGAACATCCCCTGGTGCAACTTGAAGCCATTTCCTCCTGTCCTATCGGTTGTAACTTGTGAGAAGAGACCAACACTCACCTCTCTACAACCTCCTTTCAGGTAGTTGTAGAGAGCATAATGTCTCCCCTCAGCCTCCTTTTCTTCAGACTAAATAGCCCTAAGTCCCTCAGCCTCTCTTCGTAAGACTTATTCTCAAGACCCTTCACCAGCTTTGTTGTCCTTCTCTGGACCATCTCCAGCACCTCGATATACTCAGTTTATACTTATGTAAAATTTCTTTGAATTAAATAGTCTTTAGTAGGTAAAAAGAGGAATATTTTGCATTTTCATTTAAACATTGCCTTCCCTCCCCATTATTTTCCTTTTACAACAGATCCAGAAGCACCAGAAAACCTTACAATAATTACTTATGCCACAAGTATACTTGTTACATGGAAGAAGCCTAGAAACACTTCAAAGGGTCCTATACATGGCTATAATGTGACATGCAGTAACAAAGGTAGTATATGCCCCTTCAGTATTGAATAACTCATTGCGTGTTTTAGTATTTACAGAGTACCAAGCATAATGCCTTGTCAAACCATGATGCAATCTCTTCAAACTCTGCAGATTCTTTTTTTTTTTTTTTGTACAAATGTTGAAGTTTCTTTCCTTTGAGGTTGTTCCAGTTGAACCATGTTGTTATTCAGTTGACCATTTCAGGACACAACTCTGTCACCCTTCATTCTTGTATTAAGAATAAGTTATGACAAGATCATCAGTTGTCTGATCAGTTTGTGGCATGGTGCTCTGTCTCAAAATGCTGCTATAGCCGGTTAATATATTCTCTGAGAAGACAGGGACTTGCCTTCTGAGTAACAACAGTGTACGTAAAAGTCAGAGGTCCTAAGTATGGCAGTTAACATATACATGTTTATATAGGTAAAGCCAGATGGCTGTCTTATACTTAACGGTCACCCCTTTCAGATATGCTGGCTTAGGCCACTTTACATTTAGGTGACTAAGTCTGTATCCATTATACTGGGACCATGTTTTCCAGGTGTGAGTTTTTTTTTTCAAAACAAGGACTGGAAAATGATGTTTTGAAAATGAAGAGCCTGTTACATGATTCTAGGAAATATATGTCAGGTTTAAGCTGGTCCTGGGTTAATTCATTCTTTCAGTTCACATATTGCATGTTTTGTAAACCCAGACTGCTACAGGGACTAAAGGCTGTCATGCTCATGCGCTCCCCGGGCACAAAAAATCTTTCCCGTTCCCCATGTCCCAAATTTGACCACTACCCACAAGGGTGGCAGCCCCATGCACCACTTCCTGTGGTAGGTCTGGCTTGGTCAGTGTAGAGTACCAAGGCAGTATGCTGGGATGCAGGGAGGTCATGTGTGAAGCAGCCAGAAGGAAACATGGCAAGGCCATTGCTCCCCAGTTCCCCAAACCACCAAAGCTCCAGCTGCAGTGTGGGTAATAGCTTTGCTCATGTTGCTTCTCATGCAATTCCTTTCTGTCCTGCTTGCCACTACCTGTTTGCACGTGACATCTCTCGTGTCATCCCAGAACACACTTGCCCAGTGTGCAGAGTGACTTTTGACATTTGTCTACTAGCCCCTTCCCAAGCTGAACACAGAAGAGTCAGCCTCTCTTTATCAATGCACTGTATGTTAGCTTTTAATTACACCCATTTAAATGACATAATGAGAAAGCAAAAAGCAAAACAGAACAAAACCTCAACTTTCTACCTTTTTGATTGGGGAATATATTTCTTCTTCTTCTTGAGCCTTCACTTAGCATTAGTAAGCAAGGCAAACCAACCAGTTACAAGGTGATTAAGAAGTACACATGACAGTGGTTTCAGGTAACTCTGATGAAATGTAAGAGTTCCTGTGCTCCTAACAGAAATTTCATTAATTTCATTAATTAATTTCATTTTTCAGATCCTCAGGATGTCCAGAACACAGGAGAAGAAGTCAACTGTACTTTCAACAAGTTAGAACCTTATAGCCGGGGTGAAGTGTCTGTGACTCCATATACAAACAGCAAATATAATCGTGGTCAATTTAAGGGAAAAACTGAAAAACGTAGCTTTGAAACAAAACCAGCACGTAAGTCTCTTGTTTGCTAACTGTTATGAACAAGGCTGATACACAGGGAATATGTACTTTCTTATTGTACTTCATTATATTTTATATATGTTATTACTATTAGCCAAGAAACTGATTAACGTTAAAATAATTATATTGACATTCATATAATTAGTTTCTTGTTTAATTACTTAATGTTAATCTATTTTTATTACTCATTTAGTATTAGTATTCTTCTTATATTCTAGATTTTTTTTAAAAAAAATCTGCATTCATTTGAAATTCTTGATAAGCTGTTAGAAAGCATTATGCTCCAATCTAAAGAAAAGATTCAAATTAAATAAAAAGGGAAGGAAAAACATTAGGTTTTTTTCTTCAGGGCATGAAAGCTATAAAGACGCACAGAGTGTACCTTCTGTTCTGTAGTTGTCTGTTTGCTCAAAGCAGAGCTGCACTACCCAGGGCTACACCAATACTGATACCTGTACTGGCTTTTGGTTAGTTTGGATGTACGCGTACGCAGTCGGCTTCTAAGACTCCACATTGGGTTAAAACCAAATGTGTGCCAACACGTGTGCTGTCAGAAAGGTCTGTGAACCTTTTTGGGGCTATACTTTCAAAAGCTTACCCATATGGTCCTGATTCTTTGTTTGCCATACGTGTTCAATTGGTAGAACTACAAGAGAAGTTCATAAAAAAACAACAAAATCAACACGCTCTGCAGATATTTTCCTGACGCAGAATAGGCATAATAGAGACAGTGTCCTTTCTATTTTTTCCCCTTCTAGTCTTCAGATATAGTCTTGTAGTGTTTTAATTCCTTCTTTGAGAGAGAAGAAAACCCAAACAAAACCAAAGCCACACAACCCCCCATGTTTATCTTCTTTCTTCCAGTACTTTTTTAACTCTACTTCCACCACCTCCAGACTGTATATGTATAGACACACAGCTATAGGGAAACTATAGTGGTTTATAACCGGTAAGATACTAAATTAATATTTCCTTTAATTTCACTGAATAAGCAAAAGAATTTTTTTTATTGAAAAAGAATTTTTTTTGCATGCTAGTGATGTAATGATAAAGTGGTGATTCTTTTTCTCCTAATAGGAGGAATAATTAAATCTTTTGTTGCTTTTAGGACCCCTGAAAAGTATGTGGAAATGGATATATAAGAAGATTAAATCTGACTGCTGTTTTTATTAAACATGTTTCTATAGAGCTTTGGGAAATACAGGGACTTCTGGCAGACTATTGTTTTGAATTTGAATCCTATCTCTCTATGGAATATATAGAGCTTTGTATCCAGTTTTATAGACAATACATGAAAACATTGGAATCTCCCTATTACTCCGGGTCATTGAGTTAACAAAATTTAGTTTATAGTTGGAAGAACACAGGGATCAGAGTTATTACCTGAAGTCCCATGGGGGGAAGAAAAAGGCTGAGAAATGAATCGATAATGTAAAACCATTTGATCTGAGACTTAAATGTAACAGAAATTGAAAAATGTCTTTAATCTTCAGACGGCCCTAATTTGAGCATGATCATGATTTTTCTCCCTGTGATAATCTAGTTTGAGCATACTATATTTTGGAGCCCCCCTTTTCTGGGGCTCCACTCATATTTTAATAACTCAGGTGAAGATTACAGTCTACAATATAAGTTTACTGGAAAACAACCCCAGTTGTTTTTCTGAGAAAATAACAATCCACTTGCCTTCATGAATTAATGGTATTTGTTAAACCTTCTCCAACTGTTACAACAGTTAATAACATGATCAAGCAGATAGTGGAAGAGTTTTATGGCTTCTCGAACAAGAGAATATCCATAGAGCACAACTCCTTGGACACAGAAAAAAACTACATTTTATAAAATATTTTTTCATCTTCAACAAACACATTGCCTCCAGAAACATTCACTTTCTCCTTGTCACAGCTTTTTCAGTATTATGCTGAATAGGAATCTAACAAATCTGCCCTGTGGATAAAAACGAGCAGACAGGTTGTAACCGCACACTCAGCCAAGTAAAATATCCTGCCACTCCCCACATGGGATATTTCATCTGCTCATAAAGCCTTACATGTTTTAGCTCTTCATATAAAAAAAAAAAAGCACCTGCCCCTTACTTTTTTTTTTTTTTTTTTTTTAACATGCTAGCTTGCAAATAGAAGTGATTTTGAAGAAAATTTCCATGGTGGTGGTCTACTGAAATGTGGCTAATTGACCTGTCTCACACAGAAGGTTATTTACTTTCTGAAAGGTTTTATAAGTTTTCAATGAAAGGTCTCTTGAGCTGCGCCCCGAGGCTGAAATCCATTTGCTACAAAGTACAAAATTAGAGTTAGAAAACACAGATTAGATTCCTTAATAGATTCCTTAGCATTAAAAAGTAAAAAGTTTTTGTGGTTTTAGGCCAGCTTTAAGACAATGTCACAGTTTAAGCAAAAGGATACTATTCCAAATATTAAAATATACTAGTAACTCCTGATAGGAAATTTCATTTACAGAATTTTTGAAACATACACTCAGGCAGAAAACTGTTCCCCTGTCTCGTCTGTTGTCTTATGTTCCTCAAATGAGAAAGTGATGTCAGACACATGAGAGACAGTTGCCATCATATTATTTCCGATCTTCCCAGCTTTTTCAGTACCACTTCACACCTTTTCCAGTTCAGATAAGCCTATGGTTAACTCAAAATTTATTTTATTTCTCTTATTAAATCGGGACTGAAATTTTTAAGGGGAAAAATGGATAAAATTATTAAGACAGAAAGTAACAAACAGTCATGAACACATAGAGCTGTTGAAATTTTTAGTTTGAAATCATGAGAATAAAACCGGTAACACTTCTTTTGTGAACAGAACCACAGCCAGTGACTGATGTGAATGCAACACTGTCAGCTGATAACGCTATCCAAATTAGTTGCAAAAGTCAAAAAGTGTACGGAGAAAAAACAATATTTGAATTGACTTGGGAAAATGATGGAAAAGTGGAAAATCAAACCACTTATTGTAAGTTTGAAAGAAAAGATCTCTTGTACTTGACAAACTATACATTTAAGGTAAGTAGGCTTATTAAATTCAATATAAAAAATATTGCTGTATTTTCATTGTTTTAGCATTTTAGGAAAAAAGGATACATGGTGGCAGAGGAGTTAATCTATGGATTGGTAGGCCACAGATGCAAAGAAGTAGCTATTACCTCAGAAATAAAATGCGTATGTGCAGTGCCTATCACTCAGTCCCTTGGGTGCTATTGCACATAGGTTCTGTCAACATGAAAAATACAAGATGAATAGATTGTACTTGGGACAGAGAGAAATTTGGGATTTCCATAAGTTTTAAAATAATTTAAGTCTAACTGATATTTTAGTGTTTAAAACACATTTCATTTAATGAATATGTCCATCGTTTCAATCAGAGGATAAATATGAGATTTAAGTCTTGAGATAATTGCTCAGACATCAATTGTTCAGAATTTTTCGCTGGGAAGATTTTGGATGCTTCAGGGACTAGTTAGCGTAACCCAGTTCAGATCCTTTTGCGTGTCCTTACATGAGCCTTTTACAAGCCAGTCCTTGTTTCCATGCAAAATGTATCATCCTCTGTTTACAAGCATCCCTTTCCTGAAGGCTTCCTGCTATGTTCTCTTCCTTCACATATTTCACCCTTTGGGCATTTGTTGGCTGCAAAGCCAATGGTCTTATGTAATCCCCCCAATGTGGCCAGTATTTTTCATATCCTGATAGCTCCTCTCAGTAAAGTTTTGGTGAGAAAGTAGCCAGTAGGAACGATGAAGTTTCATTACTTTTAGGAACCAGTTTCACTCATTTTCCAAAGTCGTTTCCTCTTTTCTTGGTGTCTTCTTGAAGAAATGCAGTATCAGAGAACTTGAGTAGTCCAGATTTTGTTCCAAGGCTTTGTCAGTATTTTTCTGACAGAGTCTGCTCAGAAAGCTTTGTATTTGGAAAATAAAGATGAGGTCCTATAAGGAGCAAAAGATGCTTGCATTGGCCCTATAGTATGAGACCCCTGCACTCTTGTAAGCTTTTTGTACACCACTTGCAGTGAGCAGTTTGCCTTAAAGAAGAAATTGGCTTCTGCTTGGCTCTATACCCTGGCTTCTGCTTCAAACTTAATTTGCCCAATTCTTACTGGAAGAACAGAGAAAGCTTTATGACCTTAACTAGTAATGAAAGGATTGTGGGCCAAGTTATGGAAGGCTCAAGAAAAAACAACCAGCTCAGCTGTGAGAGCTGGCGGATGTCACAATTCCCTTCTCTCTGCCCGCTGAATTGTTCAGGGAATAAACAGGAGCCTGCCCTGCACACATTTTGGTTTAGTGATGTTTTGACCCTGACTGCTGCACTAGGTTTCTGGCTTTTGCTATTTGAGAAGCTTCTTGCTAGTTTCTGCCATTTCTGCTACACCTCTGGATGTTGCCACCTACCATGGCTTTCTTCCCTGGTGCAGAATTCAGAAACCACCCTGAACACATCGGCCCTTTAGAGCAGAGGGTGGGAGCTGTGGGCATGCTCCTCTGGGCCTTCAGGAGAGGTTTCTCTTAGAGGATCGGGTAGGCTCGGTAAGAACTCAGCCTGTTGTCAGCAATGATGCTGAAAGCCCTTCTCCTCCCCTTTGGATGATTTGCAGCAGGAGACTATTACTATTAAAATCACTATTATTCAATCCTGTTAGTCTTCTCCACTGTTTAGGATTAAATTTTTAAGTTTAATCGTAAGATTAAGTTTTCTTCACAAGAAGAGCGTGAAATACTTGACATACAAACGTCAAGATGCCTATTAGATCTGATAGGAATTTCTATTAAGGAAATTTAAAAGATTGGATAAATGTAAAATATATTATGAAATATAAACACATCTAAACATAGTATTTTAACACTAGTTACAGTACCCAAAAGTTAATGTGGCAGGTAAGTAGCTTATTTATAAGTTTAGTCTGGCTTCTGTAATTTAACCTTTTCTTAATTCCTTCCTATACAGGAACTTTTTTTAACAATATCCAATTCAGTTGAATATTTAACATTGAAGCAAATAAAATAATGATATTTTATTACATATTGCATGGTTATTTTTTGGTTTTGAGAAATTTGATTTTGATTTGATAAGAGATAATTCAGATTTTTTTCCCTGAGATACATCTGAATTTGATTTTGTAAAATGTGTTTCCAATTTCTCTGTTTTTTCTAGTCATCTACATAGTTTTAGATTTAGATCTTGCTGTAACTTAGGTGGAAACCTGAGCTGCACTATAAATGGCTATGCAAAGATTGACAGCAGATTCTGCTGTCAATGAAATGGATTCATTGAAAACAGATGGATGTTTTGAATACCTATTGTGCATTGTTTTTTTTTTTTAAGTATGCAAAAAATTTTACTTGTTAAATCTTAATATCTGTATTATTCTCACCCACTGCATGCAGATCTTAGTGAATAATGGAGTCTATAGAGGGGAACCAGTAAGGAAGAGTATAAAAACCAGATGTAAGTAATTATATTCAGCATTTTTACTTTCAGACTTAGCATAGTATAGCGTAGTAGTGTAAATTGTCAATTCCATTAGAGTTGCTCCTAACTAAAAATTCAAACTGCCTCTTTTTATAGTTAATAGTTGGTCTGCATTTGAAAAAATAATATTGTCATTCAGCATTAATGTAACAGATTGTGTTGACAAGTCATTGACCATAATTCAGAATTATTACACAGCTGTGGTTTCTTTAGGAAACATTTGAATGCAACTAGAAATTCACTTCTCTAACTTAAATTATTAACTTTAGGATTCCTTTCCTGTGTTCAGATCCTGCATTTCAGGAGCTGAATATCCATGATTTGTCAGGGATTCCCAACTCGCAGATCAGGAGCAGCCGAGAGCTCCACTGCTCAGGTGTACAGATCACACAGAGCAGAAGATAACCATGGTAATGCCGAACCAGTGAGTGAGTTGTAGCATTTAGAGAGGTGGACATAGGGAATGTAAGTGAAAGTTTGCTTAATGAAGAAATAAAATTCCCTCCTTTTCTGCAAGCTTGAAAGTTTTGGGCACTTTGGAATAACAAACAAACTAAACACTTAAAAATAATTGTTTAGTTCCTTTCAATAATCGCTGGTTCTAGGAAGTATACAGATTAAGAAAAAAAAGGAAAAAAAATGTAATTTTAAATGCCATTAATTATGTATTCAAGAAATAATAAATGTATTCTTTTTCTGTTGCTAGATAATTCTAAAGCCCTGATTGCATTTTTGGCATTCTTGATCATTGTGACGTCAATTGCTTTACTACTGGTTCTATACAAAATCTATGATCTTCACAACAAAAAGCTTGGGTAAGTTTCCTATTTCTCTCCCTCTCTTATATAAATGGGGGAGGAGTGGGGGGAGGCTTTCTGGTTTTCCACAAGATTTCCCAATGGGTAGTGCAAAAATGTTACAAGTTTGATATTTCATTGTTTTTGGGAAAGACCTCCTTTTCTCTTTTAAGCCTTTTAAAAGAAACTCAATTTTTGGTGTTTTCCCCTGGCAATGCAAATATAATGAAATAGATTTAAAATCTCTCTGCTATACCTTTCCTCAAGACACAGAAGAACTGATCTGCTAGATCAAAAATGTTTTGTCACCAGTTTTGTGAACAAATATTTACAAATATCTGGAAAACCTTTTCTTCATGATTTAAGTTAAAAGTAATGAAACTAACACACACTTTATTGGAACACTTTCAAATGCTTACTCACACAAAGCGGTATCTCAGGGAGGCTTTGTTTATTATAGTTATCTCTAGGCAACTTGGCAGTTCTGTAGGACAGTGGATGGCCATAGAAGAGTTGTCAGTGCCTTCCCTGATGGCTGTGCCAGAGCCCTGGAAAGCCAGGCTGACTGCTGCTGTTGCTGCAAATGGAGGTGGTGCAATGTCTGAGGGGGGCATTAGCTGCTGGTAGAGAGGGAGGTGTTAAGGCAACTTCTTCAGAAACCTCTCAGGCCTCTGGCAACAGCAGAACTTGGGGACTCATCTCTTCCACCCTGCTCTTCTCCTTAAGGGGACAGGGAGCTGCTCTTGCTCAGATGCAAACTTTTATGCTTAGGGAAGGAAAACTTATTTTTGCTCAGAGAGTCTGTCTTGTTCTTGGCTACTTAGCATTTAAACTTAATTTCATTATATTTTATGTATGCGTTAGGTTTTTTGTAACTTATTTAGCAAAAGAAACAAAGATAGTGTGAGCAGTCACTCCAGTGAAGAAATTAAAGACATATGCTGCAGGTGGTATGGGCAAATTAGTGCCAGTGGTAAAGCTGCTTGATGCGGTTCCCTTGCTTCTACCTCTCAATAGCGCTCAGAGCAGGAAGACAAGCACCCCAACCACCTCTGCGCAGGGTCTGTAAGTCCCAGTTGTAGCCCTCTTGTTTCACAGCAAGCTTCTAATGCGGGCTGCTGGTTATAAACAGTCTCCGTGTTCACATACAAAATTGCTTTTATTTAACTCATTATCATGTCTGTGTCTTACTAGTCAAAGCTTTTACAGATGCTTTTCCTTCTTACAGCAATTCTTCTGAAGGTGTGAACCTTGTTGCAGGTGAGTATCTTTATATATTTAGCAAGTGGAAATAAAATTAGTCACATGTCTTGCTGCCACCTTTGGATTGGTTACATTCTAGGTTGTATACACAGATTACAGATATCGACATGGTAACACCTCATTTGGAGAAAAAAGTACTTCAGTAAATACATAGAAGAAGTATTTATACTTAAATAAACAGGAATTTTATCAGTGTTTGAAAAACTCTCATTTATTATTTAATTACAAACCCGATTTCATTATCCCAGATGATGGTTGTGATATGTTTAACCCTGGGAATGAGTCCAGAATAAAATACAGCTTCAACCAGAATTTCCCTTTCCTGTGCACCTTTTTCAAAGCAAGAATTTGAACATAAGCCAATTGGTTTTTACTGCAAAATTTTGAAGGCTTTTAAATCTCAAAGACTGAAACTGAACATTACGTGCAACTTTTTGCACAAGATTTCAAAGCCTACAAAGAAACACAGAATCAGTCACTACCAAAAAGCTTCAAGAAAAAAATAATTTATGACATATAAGAAATTAGCTACATTAAATAGGAAGTAATATTCAAATCCATTTGCTTAGACACACAGTTGTTAAAAAAAATAATCTTTTCAATGTATATGAAAAATGAATAAATATCTAGTTAGAGATGTTAAAGCTTGTTCAATTACTTTGTCATTAAAGATGGTATTAGAGGTTATTGCAACTCATAGAATAAGGTAGTGAAGATTTGGAAAAGTAGGGAATACGTGTTTTTACATTTTTAGGCTGTTTGCACAGTAATTTGTTCATGATTTATTGTCATTATCACTGTACCACTGATGATAAATGATCAGAATTGAAGTAGAGGGCAAGGCCATGTAACTATTGTGGGTGTTGGGGCTGTTGCTGAGACCTGAATGTGACAATTGCCACTTTGTCCAAAAGCACTATTAATGCAATGTCCCAGCACGTGGCTTCCTCCTGAGGTGCCTCCAGTCAGGCGGCAGAGCTGAACAAGTTCTGTTATTCTCAGGGCCTGTTTGCTCACAGCTGGCTTAGGCAACACCTTTTTTTTTTTTTTTTTTAACTAAACATGTTTAGCTAAAATATTTGATATTTGTCCTTTTGTTAATTTATCTGACAATTTGAGAATCACTTTTCCTGAAATGTAATTTACATTTTCAAAGTCAGTAACGATAAATATTCAATGTGTTTACACAGTTAAAGATGATGACAGGCAACTTCTGAACATAGAGCCAATACCTTCGGAGCAATTGCTGGACACGTACAAGAGGAAGATTGCTGATGAAGGAAGACTTTTCTTGGATGAATTTCAGGTTTGTCATTGGCTCAAAATATACCACAGATTTGTAGCAACGTGGTTGGAAGAATTCTGTTCAAGAGCACGATTGAAGTATATGCACTGGTTATAAATAAATTAAAAAAAAAAGAATCTAGAAAATTGAGTGAATTCTTATCTAAGGTCAAATAGGCTTCAATTAATTTTGCTACCAAGCTCTCATTATAAGAGACCTCTTCCCCCTGAAGGTATTTTTCAGCAAAAGTATAAAATACACAGTCTAAATACTTCTCATTCTAAAGTATTTTTTAATGCATATTTTTTAATACTCTCTCTTGCTGCATAGCCATGGGGATATAAATAATATATAATTGTGGAGATATGTATAATTTATATTAAGGGAAAAGAAATTTGTTTATTTTAGATGTAAGAAGTACATGAAGCAGTATCATATGAAACAATGTTATCTTCCAGACTCAGCAGTACCAAATTTCTTCCATATGCATTTGACTGTAAGTAGCAGCTATTTTAAATATATGCTTACCTAATAAAAGAAACGTCGTATTTTACAGAGCATTCCTAGAGTTTTCACTAAATTTTCAATAAAGGAGGCCAAAAAAAGCCATAATCAGAATAAAAACCGTTACATCGATATCCTTCCATGTGAGTATTTGTTACAATTTTTGCATGTTTTATAAATATTTGTTTTCTCACTGCCTTGAGGTAATATAATTATTTTGTTTTAAATGATTTAAACAGATGATCATAACCGTGTTGAGCTCTCAGAGATCCCCGGAGACCCAGGATCAGACTATATCAATGCAAGTTATATTGATGTGAGTGACTTCTACTTAAAATAAGTCTTGGGCACTATTGAAGAAATTCTCTACTATGTGCATTTCAGGCATCAAACGGCTTTGAGGATTTCCATTTGAGTTCTTTCTATCTTTGTAATGTATTCGGTATTATTGGACTGTGGCATGTTGCATTTATTTTTAAAGTTGCAAATCTTTTAAATTGTTCATCCTTCCTTTCTAAAAGCTGATAACATTGTACTTTTTATAGGGCTTCAAAGAACCAAGAAAATATATTGCTGCACAAGGTAATTTTTAATCTTAAAAGAGTATGCTTTCTTTATTCACCCATTTTTTTGTTAGAGAATAGTAAAAAGTGTTAGTAAATTTAAAGGAAAACTGAATACCTGACACTTGGAAATTTAATATGAAAAAGTTACCAACGAGTTTTTGCTTAGGGAATTTTGTGAAGATGAATAAATTGTACTTCAAGGGCAGATTTCTCATGATATATAAATTTACACCAAAAGTTTTCAGATTTCACAGCTATGTACTGAAGATATAGACGAGACTTTTAAAATGCTGGAACCTAATGGCAGCAGTCATAATGAAATCAAGTGTGTGGCTGTGATTTGCATGACCTCTGGTTAGCTTTTCAGATTGTATGTCTAAGCATGTCAAGAACATGTTTTTTTCATGTAGCTGCACTCTTTGAAGAATTGCCTTAAAATATCTCCTGCTAGGCCCCAAGGATGAAACCACGGATGATTTCTGGAGAATGATCTGGGAACAGAAGGCAACCATTATTGTCATGGTGACTCGCTGTGAGGAAGGAAAGAGGGTGAGAAATATCCATCCATCTGTCCATCCTTCCATCCATCCCTCCATCCATCTTTGCATCCTTCTTTTGTCTGAAACAGAATGAGTTGCTGTGCTGTGGTGAATTACATTTTCTTCTTAGTACTTTGTTTTCATTCTTTGCTGTTCTCTTGTGGCAGAACCTATGTTGGAAAGCATGCCAAAATGGTGTTGCTTTATGGAATTACCAGTCTTACCAGAAATTGTCACTTTAGTCACAGCTATAAGCAGCAGAGGGTGAGCTTTTAAATTACAGCCAATAAACCCAGAGAAGGACTCAAGGTAGAAGTATAGCTCCTTACAGACCTGTCATAAAAAGCATGGTTTATATTTTTCTCCTGTCTCCTTCTGATATCCTGGCAATGCCCTCAGTAAATCCTAGACAGAATTTTTTTTTTAATCTATTGTCTTTGCCCTTTATTTAACTGGAAGGTTAGGTGCTTCTGGCTTGCTTTTGTTCCTTATACCAGGTACAGCAGAAGAAGAGAAACTGCTGTTTTAACTGCTTTTAAAGATAAAAAGATTGGCAGCATGCAGATTTACAGCATCACAAAGTTGATGTTATAGGCAGGCAGGAGCAATGTCCCTCAGGAAGACTGAAAAAGAAGCTACAGAAGTAGCTGCAAACTTTTCTACAGACTTCAGGCAACAGAAACAGTAGCTGTTCACTTTTTCCACTAGTCTACAGGATTTTTTAACCACTTTACGTTTCAAGTTAAATTCCACGGGCGTAAACTTCAGGTCAGAGACCTGAATTGTTGAATATTTGGAATTATTTAGCACTTACATCCTAAGTAGTGACAGCCTTTTCAGGAGAAGACAAGACCTGTGAGAATTTGGAAATATACTGAGTTGCCATTTATTTTAAACCAGACTTTCTTATAGCTCTCAGTTCTCTGCCACTTTGCTGTCATGCCACTCACCTAACTTCATATCTTCATAGAACAAATGTGCCCAGTACTGGCCATCAATGGAGAATGGCTCTGCAACATATGGGGACATCATTGTGAAGATCAATGAAAGTAAAACGTGTCCAGACTATGTCATTCAGAAACTACATATCACAAATGTAAGTTAATTCAAATATGTAAGACTGACTGGAATTGGAGTGTCTATTTGGATTCTCTAAGTATCATTGAGAGACCCTTTTAAGAGGAGAAGAGTCAGCGATCAATGGAAGATGCTCTGCTGTTTTTCCCTAAGCAACATATAGTTTAAGAGAAAACTTCTTAGATGTATGTGTCATTCCTTATAAGAAATATGAGCTAGACATATATTTCCCAGCTTAAAAATGTATTTTCCTTAGTACTCTGGAAACTACATTTAAGAAGAAACTGTTAATACGCTGTTAAGTATGGAAAACTTAATACACTGTGTTTTCATTAAATGTTTAGCTAGTTCCTCAACACAAAAATGTTACCGGTTTATGTGTATCGCAGCATAACCTTCTGCCACTAAAATCAGTGTGACTTACAGAGCACCATTATCTACCCTCATGATAGTCATACAGGGGGACAATTGCAAATTCTGGTAATCTCAAGTGCATTTATAAACATAAGTGTTTTAAAATTACAATTTTGCTATGTGTAGAATCATTAAGGCTGGTTAATTGCTCTCTTTTATACATCTGAAATTACATCAGTTGCTCTGTGGGTAATTGAGAACAAAATTTGCTGTCTAAGGCTAAATGCTCCTCTCAGGCCCTTTGCAAAAATATTTCAGTGAGGGTTAAATGGAGCATAAGTCATAGCTAAAAGCATTAAGACTCAAAGAGTAAATCTCCTGACACATCTTCAGCAAAATAGTCAAGCAACAGACTCCACCCATCTGAATCAGTGATTACAGCTGGATATTCCTATTCTGCTGTCTCATGCTGCATTAAAATTTACTCAGGAATTGGTCTGATTGAAAGAAAGTTGTAACTTAGTGCGAAGACAGTGAGAATATCAGGATGTTAAGAATTAACTGTTAACACAGACATTGCTCTGTAACTAGGACAATCTGACATTAGAAATGAGAAATGGCTGCAGGTTGAGGACGAATTTTTAGAGCTTTTTTGCTCTCTGTTCAGCTGCCATTATATTAATATAGACAAGCTGATCTTGGTTGTGAAGTTTAAGAGTGGTCCGTGGTGAGAAAGTGGAGACTTCTGCAGTTCTGGTGGAATAGTGATGTACAATTACTGAAACGATGGCAATTAACTGTATGAATAACTGTGCCACAATGGGATAATTCAACTTTGAGTTAAAATTTGGGGGTTAATTACAGGGGAAATGCCTATATAGCCCTACTAAAACTTGGCCAGTGAAAGAATGCCAGTGAGATGTCTTTCTCATTTTGTTTTATATTCATGGTTATTGAAATATATGTCCTCTCTTTCAATCTGGAAGCAATATTTGAAAGTAGGACTCAAGACTTAACATGCTTTAAGCTTTAATCAAGTGACTTAAGAGAGTCAGTCTCATTGAAAATCATAGGTTTTCTTGTATCTATTTCTAAACCGTAGAAGTCTGAGTTACAGTTAAAAAAAAACCACCACAACCCAAACCAAAAAAATCCTTAAACTGTTGTACCCCCAACAGGCTACTCCTAGGAGACATAAAGGGATTACTAACCTGTACCCCTTGAAGTAAGCAGAGCTATACACTGGCTAAGTTGTTTATGAATATAGTGGGGAGATATATTATACTCTGGATCATAGGCTAACCTGAGAAAAAGGTATTCTTAGCAACACTTTGAACCTCCTGCTTGGCCTCTGTTGGAGTCATTGTGTATTCCTGATTCATGGATATTTTTTAATTAAAACTGAAAATGAAAAATGTTGCAACCATGGGGATTACAACTTTACAACACACTGTTTGAAATTTCTGTTTCAACATTTGATGACTGTTGCCCTTAGTTTTCTTCCGTTTTGTCTATCTGCACTTGATTTTGGCTTTGTGTGTGTGCGTATATATATATTAAAAAGCCCATTTCACTTGTCTAGGCAAGAGAAAGGACAGCTGGAAGAGATGTCACACATATTCAGTTCACAAGCTGGCCAGACCATGGAGTCCCTGAGGATCCGCATCTCCTTCTCAAACTCCGACGCAGAGTTAATGCTCTCAGCAACTTTTTTAGTGGCCCAATAGTGGTTCATTGCAGGTAAATATATATATATATATATACATATATATATTTAAAATTATGTTAATGTTAAGTGAACATGAAGTGAAGCTATTCAGGAGCTGAGGAAGGCATTTGGCTGATCCCAAATATTGTGACTTGATTACTTGAGAGTGAGGCAGCCAAGTATGCATAAAAAGGCCTGTTTTCTGAAGGTTTTTCAGGTCAATAAAATCTGAGGATACGTAGACTTTTGGAAAGCAGCCAGATAAATGTCAGGCTACTCTGGCTATAAGAAGTATCGGCCTTACTTTCATTAAAAGATATTTAAAATACAAACTCATTATTGGTTTTGTTGCCAATGAATTTACAGCAAGAACTGTTTTCGGTTGCTCCGTATCCTGTTGTTAAACATTTTCACTTTTGCTCTCTCACTGACTGCTCCCCTCTCAGAATGGAATGGAGAGATGCCATTGCCTCTCGATAACCAAATCCTTTTGTGCTTTGCAGTGCCGGTGTTGGACGCACTGGGACATATATAGGAATTGATGCCATGCTGGAGGGGCTGGATGCAGAAGGCAGAGTGGATGTTTATGGCTATGTTGTGAAGCTGCGTCGGCAGCGGTGCCTCATGGTTCAAGTAGAGGTATCTTGCTAAAACTCCTGTCACTTAGGACTCTCCTTTGCTAGGGCTTCATTCCTATTTCTCAGAAGTGTGCTGCTCAGTCTTGGTTACTGCTACAGTTCGGTTGAAGTTGTTCATGGAAAATACAGCTCTGAAAAATATTAGCAGAGAGAAAAACTTCCAACACAGTTTTTCAGTTTTAGTAACTTCAACTTTTAAAGTTTAGGCTTTAAAAAAAGAAGCCAAGATGAACACTATGGATTTGATAATCCAGCTTTCAGCATACAATTCACAAATGCAAAATTGAGCTTGTGTAGTCAAACTTAATTTTTAAATTCTAAAAACTGTCTGTCTAGGTGGGATTTTCAGTTGAGATGAGAGTACAAGAAAAGTTACGGACTGCCATGCCCGTTTTTAACTTATTGTTTTTAATTTATTTAAGCATTTTGCAGATCTTCCGAACCGCAATTCCGTATTTCTTGAATGACATTACATTTATTTGCAGAACACTTCATCCACCATACTAAATGTGCCCCAGAATGTCTAATTTGGGAGTCACTCTGATTTTTAATACTTATATTTAATGTTTATTGAACATTAATGTTTAATATTGTAAACACTGATAACATCATGGAAGTAATAGTTTCTTATAATGGTTTTAAAAAGTGATATGACTATTTTTTTTAACTCTTTAATAACTTCATTTTTAAACCCTTCAAATGGGAAACACCAGTCACAGTACATCCTTATCCATCAAGCGCTAGTGGAATACAATCAGTATGGAGAAACAGAGGTCAGTCTCTCAGAACTGCATTCCTACCTTAAAAATCTGAAAAGAAAAGATCCTCCAAGTGATCCTTCTCTGCTGGAGGCAGAGTTTCAGGTAAATAAGCATTGCATTTTAGTGCCCTTACCTCCCACTTACATTAAAAACTGCCTCGCACAATAGTCATGAGGTAGAGATATCATACATAATAGATCACTTACGTGCTATTTTATTTCTCTGGCACAGAAACAGTTTCTTTACCTTCATGAAAAAAGTTGTAAATTAATGAAATTTTATTCCTGCCTTTGATGTTAATATTTTTAACAAAGATGGGGAGCATAGAACAATTACTTGTGGCTATGTGCATGATTTCCTCTGCCATTGCACCTGGTATAACAGGCATTTTTGAACTATAGTCCAGATGTGACCAAAGTTTAAAGAATTAAAGTAAGAAGTGAGGCACTGGGTGTGGGTGTCCAGAGGGGACAATGATACCAGGAATCATTTTGATCCAGCATAATACCAAACATCCTCTTTCTTTAGAGATTACCTTCCTATAAAGGGTGGCGGACACAGAACACTGGGAATCGTGAGGAAAATAAAAGCAAAAATAGGAATGCCAACATAATTCCATGTAAGTATTTTCCACGAACCTTCCCTTATTCTATCTGTTATCTTCTGTAAGAAAACCTACTATGTTTTGAAAAAAATGAGGACAGTATATAACCATACTGAGATGTATTCGATTGATCAATTTTATCAACACTGTAAAATTAGAAACTTCTCATAGTGTTTTCAGTAAAGAAGAGATGAGCTTTTAAAAATGAGAATTATAGGGAGTATTTATTTCAAATACAGTGGCCTTTCTTCTGCAGTTTGTTGTGAAAGTTTTTCTGTCTATTTCCCCCTTGCACATGTGGGGACAGTCCCCCTCTAACGATGTCCATGAGGAGCAGTGTGGTGTGATGCTGACATTTTGTCTCATGCAGATGACTTTAACCGAGTGCCAATCAGGCATGAAGATGAATGCAATAAGGAAGGAGAACACGATTCGGATGATTCCTCAGATGAGGACAGTGACTGTGAGGAATCAAGCAAATACATCAATGCTTCTTTCATAACTGTACGTATTTAGAAGATCCACAAGAAGTATTTCACAAACTTTCACCTAAAACTATATTCTAGCTTGAGCTCTTATTCTTATTGGCCTCACAAATAGAATAGGATTTACCTGAATAAGGGAGAAAGATCTGACAGTTGATTAGCAAATCCATTTATAGTTTTAAGCATCAAAATCTTCTAGATTTTGCAGTAATAAATCTTTTTCCCTTACATAGTCTCAGACTGTGCAATCTCAAACAGTGAGACTAAACATAGAAATACCTTTTTTTTTTTTTTCTTTTTAATGTGTGTGTGTTATGTTTAAAACCAGCAGCTTTCAGACTGGCGTAATGATAACATGTATTTCTATTGGTGGACATCTGCCTATGTACAAGTTAATCTATTTTAATATTTTCCCTGTTAGTGAAATGTGAGTACAGTTATTCACATATACAAAACCTACTAGTGAAAATTGGGACTATCATTTTGGTATCATATATACCTCCAAAAGAAGGAGGCCAGTTATTGGTCACTAATGAAGTAACCGATTTTAATGTAATTAGTAGCTGAATTCAATTTATCTGAATCCTTTAAAATGCTGCACAGTCAGGATATCTATTCAGAGTAAATATATTTACTTTTGGGTAGCTCAGTGTGAACTTACTTGTGCACCAGCCTTGTGTGGTATAAACTCAATTTCTTAGTGGTCAATTTAAACAGCTGTGTAGAATTAAATGTCTTAGTCCTTAAAAATATGCTTTGCAAAAAATGACGGGTGAGGTCTCACACACTGCAGCATGAGTATACCTTGTTGTGAATCTGAAAGTGATACTGTTGTTAGGAGAGTAGTGTTTCATGACATTTGGCTTGTAGAATTCCTGTAAGACCATTCCTACTGTGATCAGCATATCTCCTCTATAAACAAATGGGTTCATTAGTTTATTTCACTGGGCATACTTTAAATGACAATGAGTTTTGTTGCTTGACAATCACATTTCAAATTAATTTAAGAAAAAAATATTAAATTTTCTTTTATAGGGTTACTGGGGTCCAAAAGCCATGATTGCAACACAGGGACCACTGCAGGAAACTATCTCTGACTTCTGGCAAATGGTCTTCCAAAGAAAAGTCAAAATCGTTGTTATGCTGACAGAGCTGAAAGAAGGAGATCAGGTGAGGGCATCATCTTGACACTGACATATTAAGGTTCCTCTACATGGAAAGACAGAATCACAGAATGGTAGGTGTGTGAAGAGACCTTCGGAGATCATCTAGTCCAATCCCTGCCAAATCAGGTTCACCTAGAGCAGGTTGGACAGGAATGCATCCAGGTAGGTTTTTTAATATCTCCAGAGAAGACTCTACAATCTCTCTGGGCAGCTTGTTCCAGTGCTCTGTCACCCTTAAAGTAAACAAGTTTTTCCTCATGTTGAGATGGAATTTCCTGTGTTCCAGTTTGTGCGTGTTGCCTCTTTTCCTGTTGCTGGGCACCACTGAAAAGCGTCTAGCCCCATCCTCTTGACAACCACCCTTTAGATATTTTTATAAACATTGATGAGATCTCCTTTCAGTTTTCTCTTTTCCAGGCTAAACAGACACAGGTGTCTCAGCCTTTCCTCATAAGAGAGGTCCTCCAGTCCCTTGATCATCTCTGTAGCCCTCTGCTGGACTCTTTCCAGTAGTTCCCTGTCTTTCTTGAGCTAGGGAGCCCAGAATTGTACACAGAACTCTGGACGTGGCCGCACCAGGGCAGAGTAGAGGGGGAGGATGATCTCCTTTGACCTGTTGGCCAGCCTCTTTTTAGTGCACCCCAGGATACCATTGGCCTTCTTGGCCACAAGGGCACGTTGGTGGCTCATGGTCAACTTGTCCACCAGGACTCCCAGGTCCCTCTCTGCAAAGATGCTTTCCAGCAGGTCAACCCCTAACCTTTTCTGGTACCTGGGGTTGTTCCTCTCTAGGTGCAGGACCCTACACTTGTCCTGTTTGAACTTCATTAGGTTCCTCTCCACCCAATTCTCTAGCCTGTCCAGGTCATGCTGAATGGCGGCACAGCCTTCTGGTGTAACAGCTACCCCTCCTAGTTTTGTGTCATTAGCAAACTTGTTTAGGGTACACTCTGTCCCCTCATCCGGGTCATTGATGAATATGTTGAACAAGACTGGACCCAGTACTGACCCCTGGGGAACACTGCTAGCTATAGGCTTCCAACTAGACTCTGTGCCACTGATCACACCCTCTGAGCTCTGCCATTCGGCCAGTTCTCAATCCACCCCACGGTCCACTCGTCTAACCCACGCTTCCTAAGCTTACCTGTGAGGATGTTATGGGAGAGTGCCAAAAGCCTTGCTGAAGTTGAGGTGACAACATCCACTGCTATCCCCTCAACTACCCAGCCAGTCATGCCATCATAGAAGGCTACCAGATTGGTCAAGCATGATTTCCCTTTGGTGAATCCATGTTAACCACTCCCAATAACGTTCTTTTCCTCCACATGCTTAGAGATGACATCTAGAATGAGCTATTCCATCACTTTTCCAGGGATGGAGGTGAGGCTGATTGGCCTGTTGTTTCCTGGGTCCTCCTTCTTGCCCTTTCTGAAGGCTGGAGTGATATTGGCTTTCCTTCAGTCTTCAGGCACCTCTCCTGTTCTCCATGACCTTTTAAAGATGATGGAGAGTGGCTTCGCAATAACATCTGCCAGCTCCCTCAGCACTCTTAGGTGCTTAGGTGTTGGGGCCTATGGATTTGTGGGTGTTGAGTTTGCCTAAACGATCTCTAACTGGATCCTCCTCGACCAAGGGAAAGTCTTCATTTCTCCAGACTCTCTCTCTTACCTCCAGGTTCTGGGATTCCTGAGGGCTGGCCTTAGCATAAAGACTGAAGACAAGAAGGCATTCAGTACCTCCACCTTCTCTACATCCTCCATCACCAGGGCACCCACCTCATTCAGCAGTGGGCCCACATTTTCTCTAGTCTTCCTTTCGCTACTGAGGTACTTGAAGAAGCTCTTCTTGTCCTTGACATCCCTTGCCAGATTTAATTACAAGTGGGCCTTCGCCTTCCTCATCACACCCCTGCATAGTCTGACAATGTTCCTATACTCCTCCCAAGTGGCCAGTCCCTTTTTCCACATTCTGTAAACTTCCTTCTTCCATTTGAGTTTTTCCAGAAGTTTTTCTTACTCACAGGGACGCACCGATCTTGAGTTTGGAGGAAGTGGTGCTTGAATATTAACCAGTTCTCTTGGACCCCTCTGCCTTCTAGAGCCTTAACCCATAGGATTCCTCCAAGTAGGTTTTTGTAGGCCAAAGTAGCTCTCCTGAAGTCCAGGGTTATAATTCTACTTTTTGCCCTGCTTCTTCCATGCAGGATCCTGAACTCCACCATCTTATGGTCACTACAGCCAAGGCAACCCAGGACCTTCAGATCCCCAACTAGTCCTTCTTTCTTTGTTAGCACAAAGTCCATCAGCATGCCTCTCCTTGTTGGCTCCCCACTTTGTATGTCAAAAAGTTATCATCAATGCTCTGCAGAAACCTCCTGAACGGTGTGTGCCTGGCTGTGTTGCCTTTCCAGCAAATAGGGTGGTTGAAATCCCCCATGAGAAGCAGGGCCTGTGCTTGTGAAGCTATTTGCAACTGTTTGTAGAAGGCCTCATCGACTTCCTCTTCTTGATCTGGTGGTCTGCAGTAAACACACACAACAGTATCACCCGTATTAGCCTGCCCCTTAATTCTTACCCATTAGCTTTTGACTCGTTCTTCATCCACCCCTAGGCAGAGCTCGGTACCTTCCAGCTGCTCTCTAGTGTAGAGAGCAGCATTGCACTGTATTCTCTCATTCCCTTCCTCCAGTTAAGCGTATTTCACGGGGTGAGGAATTTGGATTTCCAACATAATTTATTCTATTATTTACCTTCTTAATTTACTTTCTAATGAATTTTTGAAGGGAAGAGTGTACCATGCTATATTTTAAAATACAGTGACACTCCTACTACTTTAGAGTCAATACACTCCGTAAGTGCAAGTGGAAGATAAAATGAAATGAAGTTTGAGTGGAAAGCACTGATTTGTACTTTTATCCGTTTTAGGAGCTCTGTGCACAGTACTGGGGAGAAGGAAAACAAACATATGATGGCATAGAAGTTCAAATGACAGATGTCAGCTCTTGTCCTAGCTATACCATACGTGCATTTGATGTTACACACCTGAAGGTAAAAGTTACTTTGCAAATTCCAAAAAGAAGTTTAAAATTTGTTTCCCTGTTATAAACTTAGCCTAAAGAAAGAGAAGGGACAGTTCCCACTGCACTTACCTCCTGCTATAAAAAATTGAAAAATTTTTCTCTTCCAGACCAGCAGCCAATCATCATAAATGCTATAAAACAGCACAGATTTTCCATTAAGTGAATTGCTGAGATGGTGATAGTGGAGTCTCAGGAGAATAGCTGTCTTTTGTATTTTGAGCAAAGCTTGCATGTTTACCTACCTCATATTCAGGAGGCAGAACTCGCATCACCATGCAGTTCCTCAGGAAGATAACTTTTCGAAGTCAGCTGTAATAGATGTGAATCTATCTTTTAACCTGAACATTGACTATGTCTTCAATGATATTTTTCAGACAAAAGAAACACAGAAGGTGTATCAATATCAGTATCACAAGTGGAGTGGCTTGGATGTTCCAGAAAACCCCAAAGATTTGGTCAACATGATTCTCAATCTTAAACAAAAAATCCCAACCAGACCATTCACTGAGGACAACAGGAGTATGCGCAGTGTCCCGCTTATTGTCCACTGCCGGTGGGTCTGAAGTCAGCACATAGCTTAACCTAGCTCTAAGGTCTGGATATATGTAGCAACCACAATTTTGGGATGTTTGCCCTTCCCCACAAGCCTTTCCATGTGTCTGGAGACAGAGCTCTCCCTAGAAGGTTGCTTGAATTGCTCAAGCTTGACCTTTTTGATTGTGGTGCTGAAAAGCGAGCACACTTCTTGGCAAACGTGGGCACGGAGTAGGTGGTCAGAGCTAGCTGCTCTTGCCTGGTATGCATATTTTGAGAAGAAATGCTGGGTCAAACTGCTCTTGTAGCATACTACTAATGAGGATTCAGCAGAGCTTTTAGGTTCATCTCTCAATCCAGTACATAAGCCCACTTTTTTAGGTCCATTTCCAGGAATAGCCTTGCATACCATCTAAAGCAGAGCATAATCCTGCTAACAATTGTTGAAACCGTATGTCTGAAGCTTCTTATTTCTCTCTTATCCCTTAAGTGGCCACATGAGATCCAGGTAGCCTCTAGATTAACTGTCTTGTGTATGTTCTACAGATATTGTTAATTGTAATAATTTCAGTCCAGTAAAAAATGTTTTGGAAATGTAATTCATGATGTAGTCTTTGAAATAAATCTGTCATTTAGTCAGAAGACCTGCTGATTTTACATTTTAAATTTACATGCATATTTTACATCATCTTCTAGTGACGGATCACAGCAGACTGGTGTATTTTGTGCTTTAATGACCCTCTTGGAAAGCGCAGAAATAGAAGAAGTAATAGACGTTTTCCAGGTAGTAAAAGCTCTTCGTCGCACCAGGCTGGGAGTGGTCTCCACCTTTGTGAGTAAATCTTATTAATTACCAGAAAAAATTATAAGATTACTTATCATGGTCACTACTATCCTCATAACTTATGCATCATTTCTGCATAGGTAGCACTAATTCTAATCAGGACATTTACAGCCGCTCACCAGTGCTTAGGAACTGGCTGTTACTGATAAGAATGAAGGAGTCTGTGAGACATCGAGTTGCAATTCTATAATGCCTTTGTGGAAAGGTGTATATTATAAAATTACACATTGCATAAATTGTTGTTTCTGCAGTTGCTTCAGGGATGTATGTGTACAGTGTCCCTTAACTTCTGCAGAGTTAGGAGGCTCACTCCATTTCACAGGCTAGGGGCCATCAACTTGTTTTCAGTTTAAATCGCTCCAGAGGAATTGTGTCTTTGTGGCGTACAAACATTTACTAAAAAACCAGACCTAGGTGGGTGTCATTGGTATGGGGCAGGTTATTAGATGACTTTCCTAGACTCCTTACAATATGTGTTGTTTACAACTTAGGTACTCTAAAAAACATATTTTGGGGACTTTGTAAACCAAGATGGTACTGAGTGACAACTTGGAACGTCTGATGCAGGCAGTTATAGAGACTTTATGTACAAATGAAATAAACCATAAAAGAAACACTGTGCCCCCAAACCTGTGGAAGCTACTTCATATGCAGTCTTGCATGTTCAACTACATGTTACGTTTGAAAATTTAAGAAAACAGAGAAAGAATGGGTTTACTCTTGGGCTCTGAGAACTCCATTCATGCTAACTTCTTCTCTTTCTATTTAAGGAACATTACCAATTTCTGTATGACACCATTGCCAGTACCTACCCTGCACAGAATGGACAAATAAAGAAGAACAGCCAGCAGGAAGATAAAGTTGAATTTTGCAGTGAGGTAGAAAAAACAGATCAGGAAACTGATTTGATCACAATTGATCTTAACCCACCAATGACAGAGGAAAAGGAGGCTCCTGAAGTATGTGATGATTCTAAATCTGCAGACAGCACGAAGGGAACAGAAAGCTCTACAAATGGCCCCACAACTCCAGTTCTAACTTAGAGGCTATACTAAAAAGAAAAAGTGCTTTTTCATGTGCAAAAAATCAAAACAAAATAAGAAGTATAAGATTTCTTCCTCTTCCCACCTTTGTTTTTAAAGACATTCACTGTTGTATAAGTTTTTCGAAGGTACAAATTTAAAGAATACTTGAAACTTGTAGAGAGTGACAAAGAACTGTGAAAGTTTTAAGTTTTGTGTAGATTTGCATTTAATACTTCTTCAGAAACATTTTCACTATTTTTATACTTTTTCTGTTAAAGATCTGTACAGTATAATACTGCGCTGAGCAGTGGGGAGGAAATTTTTTTACTTCTGTGACAAGGGGAAAGGCAACTCAGAACAAGAAGATTAGCATGTTGCAAAAACAGGTCTGTCTTCACAACTATGAGCAAGTAAATTAACCTAATTGCTACACATATATTCTAGCATTTCGGGAGTGCTGACCAAGTACTGCTTTAATAATATTCTGTGGAATTTGTGGGGCTTTGCCAAACAGGTTTTAGAGCTTATCATTTATATCATGTGGCAATTCCAAGGAACTCAGTCTTACGGAGAATCTGTAAGTCCTCCCATATCAATGTGGAATAGAAATTTTTGCATTTTTCAAACTTGCCTCAAGGTGTCCTTGTTGCTCCACATATATTAATCTGAGATTTCAATGTTAGAGTCAAAGAAGAGTTTGGAGATTGGCGTTTGAATGATTGCAACAATTCTGATAGAAAACACATTCTGTTAATCCTTAGAGCTTAAAATACTGCATGCTTGCACATCTATTTCTTATGCATACTGTTATTTAAAGGGATCTGACCTGTTTTCAGAATTGGAAAATACTTAGATATTTTTCCTCCAAACCTTGTAGATTTTAATTGGTACAGGATATTTTTTTTATTTTCATTATGAAGTGTTGCATGTTATAGTTGTGATATTTTTACTATTTCTTGCTGGATTTTAGCCTGCTGTCTCTAGAACAAATAAAAAAGATAATAGTCGACAAGGTGGAAATTACTGTGTTTTATTGGACCCTGAAAACTGATAATTTTCTTCTAAATGCACAGAATCTTGTGCTATCCTATACATCGATAAAATTTACAAATTTCAGTAGGAAAACACACCATTTAATTGTTATAAAACTGTGTGTGAAGACAGGTAAGTGTCATGATTGTTTCATTACAGAGGAAGGAAACTTCATTTTTCTTTTGCTTGCAGTCATTAAAGGAACAGTCACTCAACAGACTCAGTCCCTTTAGTTTATCACTGCATACTCCTAATCTCTCATTACAAAACATAATTGAAAATACTTAGGGACCTATGTAAACAACACATACAGTCACGCTTGGTTAAAACATTAATTTAATTTTGCTGTTACTTTAGATCAAATATTTCATTTGTAATTATCAGCTCAGACAAGTGTTTCCTGGCAGTATTGCTTGAATAAGTGGCAGCAAACTGTGACAGAGGCAGCGAGATTCCCCTTGACTGTCAGCTGAACTGCGTTTTCAGGTGAAGTTGTGTTAGTTGATAAACAAAGCTGAGGGGGTCATCTGTGGGGAAAAAGATCTTGAGAATAAATGTGAAGATAACCTAAAAAAACTGTAAGGCCCAAGTCTGTTGACTATTTTTAGAGGAACATGTCAAAATTGCAAATTTAGCATGCCTTTGAAGACCAAAAGTATAAAGAGGCTTGGATGCAGATCCACGCACTAGTGCTCACTGGATGACAGAGAACAATTAATTTATTTTTCTTTTGCTAATATTTGGCCACTGAAATGCCTCTCTAGCTAGTTCCGGCAGTAAAATAAAGAGGTTGGTTCAGCTACCTATTGTAAGAGTGTGAAGACAGAGACTAGTCATCCTTTTAGGAACAACTGAAAATGTTTCCCACATCAAAAAATTAGGCACAAATTTTCATTTGGGTAAATCTGAGAGCACTCGTACACTTCAGTTCCTTGAAAAATGGTTCTACAGTTTCTCAAGCTCCTGCAGCACCTGGGCTGTAAAAATTCTGGAGGATTTTGTTTTGCTCAAATTGTATTATAGAATGACTTCAATGTTCTTTTGACTGCATTTTTTTTTTTTTTTAATGCATGACAGGTTAATACTTGATTTGTGTATGTGTTTTGAAAGAAAAGTCCTGAACTGTGTTAAATTTTGCCTCATGCATGTCTTCATTGTTAGCCCAATCAGAGAAACAGAGCCTTACATTAAAAATGCTCTCACGTCCCTAGTGTAAACCACTTTCAGAGTAAAGTTCCTTGTAGTCACAAGAGGATAAACTGAGCTCTTGGCTTTTAATTATTTTCAAATTAAATAACACTTCATACAATTAAATCTCATTAAATCCCAGTGTGACAATTGAGGGAACCTGTCTTAAAACAGCTTAGAAATTCTGATTGCTTATAGAAACTCTCTAAATATATACCAGGGATGGTTTTCTTCCCTCTCTATTGTCATTTTAATTTCAAAAATCCACGAGGTGGTGACATAGAGCTTGTAGAAGGTCGTTACGCTGGATGCTCCATAGCCACACGGCTTATTCCCTTGTAGGCTTAATTTTATGTCTCCCAGGAACACAGTGAAGCCTGTTACAGGTGAGGTATGAAATCCAAGCTAATAAGCTCTGCTAGGAAACTGCTCTGGCTTTGTTAGGGCAAGAGCAACTCTGTAGCAGGCTGGAGAAGGCATAGCCTAAAAGCTGAGAAACAAATATGCAAAGTAAGACGCGAAACTTTTATTTTCTGAAGTAGAGCTAAGTTGCATGGAGGCTGCTAACCACTGCCTCGAGCTAAGAGTTACCTGTTGTTTGAAAGTGTTTTATAATCTGAAGTCCAGGATAAAAATAACTAAGCATGAGGTCAGCTGGGAGAGGACTTTGAGCAACAAATGAGAGCAATCAAGGGCTTATGTGACCAAAGGGTTGGTCCCACAATTTGCTGGGTAGAAGCTGATGGAAAAGTGGGTATGGAAAAGTGACAGTGCTGTGTTAGCAGAGCCCAGTGTGGGAAGATGTGGAGAAGAAGGATCCCAGAGCCTCCACAAGATTCTGCTTGGTCAGGTAACTGCAGTGGGGAGTGAACTGTGTGTTCGCTTTTGGTTAGATTTTGTTATGTTTCTTGTGCTCTGTAATGAAAAAAGTTAGTTATGTTAAAAATCTTTTTCAGAGATCGTGCATTATGAATATCAGCCACGTCGTGATTCTTGAGATAAGTGTTATACAACACAAAAACCAGCCACTGCACTGAGCTGTGGTGGTCAGGGATGCCGTTCAAGGAGATGACAAAAGCTGTGTCACTTTCCCTTACCCCAAATTCCACTGCTGTGTTTGGGCTCTTGTAGGGCACGTTTGTGCCTGGTCCTTTTCCCACCTGTGCGTGGGTGTCCATGAACATACCCTCTCCACTGCTGAAGGTGGCTGAAGCTTTCAGACCCTGCAGCTCCTGATGGCATGGACCTCAGTCCCTGCTGGGGAAGGGAGCGCTTCCTTCCCCTCGCTCAAAACTGGTCTGCTGGGCAGGAGCTGGTGGTCATTTGCAGGAGCCCGAGGGGCTGGACCAGGCCCAGAAGGTCCCCAGCTGCCCAACCTCTCACTGCTACCATTAGGACATTGCCTGGTAGGGGCAAGTTTGCCAGAGGAGTGAAGAAAGCAGCGGGTTTGGGGTTTTGCTGCAAAACGGGAAACACGAGTTAAATCTTGTATGAGAGGCGCAAACCGAGCCGGAGAGCGAGTCCATGACACATGGCAGTGTTGAAGCTAGGAGCTACAAAGGGAAGTAAAATATTAACATTGTGAGCCATTTGTTTGTGGGAGATGGCAAAGAAAGTAAGAAAGAATAGTGGCTCAAGACAGGTGTCTCATTAAGCTGGAAATTATATCCTGTATTTAACATTCCTCAGAAAAACTCTGCAGTAGCAATGCTTATCTCTTTGACAAGGCATCTTGCTTTTGTAAAGGCCCAGATTTTTTGACATTGTATGTTCTCCAGATTGCCTCTGAAAGAAGATCAGAAATTCCCCGAGGGCTCTACACAGCTGTACCCCAGCTATTTTTCCATGCATAAAGCAACTGTTTGCCAAGAACCAGCGTGCTGTGTTTTAGACGAGGGAAAACCAAAATAGAAGAAAAAGAAAGTTTCAGTTACAGAGTACAGCACGTTTCTATATGTATCAGCTCTACTTCAGAAAAAATGTTAAGTCTTCTGAAGAAAAACAGAATCCAATAATTTTAAAGGTACAGCAAGGTAGAAATAATTTTTTATACAAAAGCGTTGTAAGTCAATCTTCCTTTTCAATGTAAATGAAAGGAAGATGGTGACTACAAAAGTAGTAAGCAAGTTTATACTAGCAGATCTCCTTTCTAGGGGCAAAAAAAAAAATCATTTAGGAAGGACACAGTACAAGTTATTGTAAAATATTAGTCTCATTGTTTTAACCTTAGTGAAAACCAGGATTTTATTAAATAATTATGTCCTCAGACTCAGGAATGTCAGCATCAGCAATGCATAATGTTACTGAATTTTTGAAATTAACATAATAAACCTTTTTCAGGGGAATAACTATTTACAGCTGTTTTGTCTCTTGAATCCCACAGCTGCATACCACCGTGGCTGGCAGTACTAGTGCAGTCATGAGTGTGACTGTCTAACATTCAGGGGAAAAAATAAAAAAGAAGTTTACTTTGGACCAATTTTAGCACTCAGTATCAAATTTTTGGTTTTGGAGATGAAACCTCATGATAGCCTGACCTTGCCTGGCAGCTAGCCGAGACCCAGAGCTCGCACACATCAATACTCCACAGAGTCCTTGGGGTGGACCTGGTGTATTTTCAGAGCTTACCCACCAGGCTGTGCTGGAACTCTTCAAATGCCTTTTGCTGTGTTCAGAGCGCTGCCGCAATGCATTCGGCTTGCTCCATTTCAGTAACGTGGAGCCATTTGAGGTAACGGAGATGTCATTTATTTATACAGCACTGCAGAGATTGTGTCTATCCAAGACCAAGCTCTAGTTCAGAGCGTGTGTGTGCTTTAGCCAAACTCTACGTACTTAGCCTCAATAGTTTGGATGTGTGCGTCATTCATAGCCTTAAGTGTGAGATCACATTCCCAACCAGAAATCGATGAGTTGTTGACTTGGCAGCAGCTCAGCATAAAAAAAAGAAAAATAGCAGAAACGGGGATGACGTGGTGGGCCTGTGTTAAGTTTTTTTATGGGGCAATGCAGCACTGAGACAATATGGGATTGTGTGGCTGATGTGTTTTGTAAGAGTGGTTTTCAAAAATGTATTTGCAAAAAATAAACTACAGACGAGGTACAGGAGACTGCACACATACAGAACACTCGTCACAGAGTAAATCAGTGCTGGCATCAGAGGCTACTAAAAAATTATTTGTCAGCTCTCCCATTATTGCAATAGAAGTCAATGTGCACATTCTTCAACTACAGAGAAAAATGGTAAAAAAATGACAATAGAAAGCTATCACTGGAGGATGGAGTTCTTACCAAATGCAGACATTTGTCAAGAAGCGTCAATTTATTTTTTTTTTGAATGAAGACATAATGCATCATTTTCGTCCTATTTTACTAATGTTAATATGTCATTTTGAGAATAACAATATCTTTTTCTAAGTTTAGCACTGTACTTCCTTTTACTCCTGCTCTTTTCTGAAATATTTAAATACATTATTTTTAATATAACATTATGTCATTGAAACCACTTCAAGACTAGAACAGTTCAGTATCATTGTTTCCATTTTCTATGCTGCTTTCTTAATATAATTTCTATGCAGCAATAAAATGAAATTCTGACTTCGTGTATTGATTTAGCATAAATAAAATTCTCATGGAACAGGAATTCAATTTCTTAAATGGCACTAATAAATTATTCCATAAAGAGTTATGCCTCCTTCCAAAGAGGGAGAGGCATTTCCACTGCCAAATAACACCTTGCTCCTCTCCAGTCACAGCGGAAAGACTCTCTGTGGCCAGGCAGGGTGGGCCCAAATAGGCATTCCCACTTATGCCCAAACAAGGAGGACAAGGTTCCTTGTCCCAATAGATGTGTCTATCCAGACAATATCACAACTCAAGACAAGCTGCAGTACAAACAGGTGGTTAAGTTTTGGCTACAGTAATTTTTTGTCTTAGCCGTTTTGAGCTTTAAAGACCTTGAAGCCTGGGCCGCTGTTCTAGTCTAAACCTGGGTGAGAGGCATGATGATGAGCTGACAACATGTGTGAAACAGTGGTCTCAGTGCTATTCATATGGAAAAAGTCTGTTTCGCTGTTAGGGCAACAGCAGTGCTCTGCAAATTAAACTGCTTGCTATACATACAAACGGGCAAAATTAATGTAGATTTGTTTCCAGAATATCAGTGCCCATTGACTTGGGTTTGTGTACTTGTAAACCTCTTTGTTGGTGTGTACATTCCATAGCCTTCCTGTAGGATCCTCTGCATAGTGTGGAGCTTCATTAAGCCAAACCAGAGCAGGCACGAAGCCAGCAGTGGTGCTAGCTGCATGGCAGGACACTTCTAGCAGGAGGCACCGTTGGGGAAGGAGGAAGGCAGCTTGAACTGAGATGGCCCCACGCTCACATGCTCTTTTTATAAAGAAATGCTCAGGAGTCATCAAACGGACACTATTCAACAGCCATTTCAACCTCTTCTCCCTTTTCTCCTCCAAAGTGTTTGGGTGGAGCAGGTGGGTATGTTTTTCCTTATATTTATGGAATTTTCTTTTGCTTTGGTTCCTTTCTGCACTGCTTTTTTTTTTTTTTTTAATTGCATCTAGTACTCTATTACTTAACTTCAAGCTTTTGCTTGTAGTTAAAAATATAAATAAATCAAGAGTTTGTTTAGTTTAATTCCCGGTGCTGCGATTTTTTTCATCCAACTGTCATTATGAGTTAGTCATTTCTTTTCTCAAAACCATCAAGTACGACAGCATCCAAGGTAAATACTTCAATAGATCAAGTTTGATAAATGAAATAGTTATAACTTCAAAAATCTAAGATAAATAGGAAGGAGAGAATATTTTTATAAGGTTTATTCAGGTTTCCTTGGCAAGAGCTTGATCTACAGTAGACATCCCAGCCAGGACTTTCCCCTGCAACCTGACACTCTTGGCTGAGAGACATCACAAACACAAACGAGTGACCGTGTGATGGTAACTGCTCTGAACAGCTACAGCTGTGTGCCGATGGTGCCTCTGAAGTGGTTCACAGGCAGAGATCACATATAAAGGGCTGTTAGAAGGTAGCATGAGAAGCCCAACCCAGAAGCTAGAATGGGTTATGCCTCCATGTCAGGGAAGTGGGCTGTGTGCAAGAAATAAATGTGGGTGTCTGGCTGCCCTGCTGGACATCTAAACTGGGAAAGGGTACACCAGATTTAGCGATGAATATTTTTTTAGCCAATTATATCATTTTTATAGCAGCATTTAAGGGAAAAATTGCAGCCTGTGCTAATAATTTCTATGGCAAATTAATAAAATCATGTGAGAGGAAGGCACATGTTCACTGCCTTTGCTCCCTTATACTGGTTCCCTACTTGTTGCCCTCTAAAACTAAGCATACATATTCTGTAAGGTTGCCCCTGGTGATCAAAGCAGCTTCCTCATAGAGGACTGACCTCTGCAGGGCCAGCAGTAGATGTTAGAACAAATATCTGAGCATCCACTGTTTATCAAGGACTAAGGAGAGCAGAAGGTTATACTAAAGAAGAAGGTTATATTAAAGAAAAAAAAAGCAAATTTTCTGGCTGTGATTACTTTGAGGTAAAGGATGAGCCCAGTGTGTCAGAGTTCAGCCACGGAAAGGAGAGCTCTGGAAACTAAGGATGTCTTTTCTGTCCAAAGCGGGGAAGCTGTGACAGTAAGTGTGTCATCTTAGTCCTCTGTTAAAGAGCATTTTTGATGACGTTAACCAGACTTTGGAGGGCAGCTGTTATGAAGCGCAGCTCAAGAAACTGTGCTGCCTTAAGGCCTTGGAGCAGCCTTTTTACTTTTATGTCTTGGCTAATGAATAGACTGCCCTTTGGCATCTGTTATATAAGCCAAGAGCTTTTTAAGCCCAATGCATTTCACATTCTCTTGAAAAACAAAATTTTTGACCCAACAGGATAATGCGTAAGCAATTCCCTGAGTTCCCTGAGTTTTCCCAGCGTGGGTTTTTGCTCCACAAAGCATATTATGAGCATGGGGAAAGCAGTTCCATGGACAAACTGCTTTTACAAAGTTGCTTAAAAGTGTCCAGTGATGGCAATATGATCACACTATTCTGAGCCAGGACTCTGTCCTATATCAACTGAAATTAGTGGGATTATTTCCAATAATTTTGCTGTGCAGTAAGTTGGGGCTTAATTAAGAGAAGCAAGTATGAATAGATTACATTCAATATATATTTTTTCCCTTCAGTACCAGAGATACTGACACTCACAAATACTGTCTCTACGCAGAAAGTTTCCCTCCTGTAATAAGCTCTTTCTTCTCCCCCAAAACAAGGGGAAAACAGAGGTCATCTACATAAAAATATGCATTTGGCACATTGCTGTGCCTTGAAACAATTCATTTCTTGGATTCTGCTGCCCTGTAAGTGGAGAACAGCACAGGGTTTATTTGCAGGGGACTCAGTATTAACTTTCACATTCTGCTTCTTTAAGAAAAAAATAGTACAAATAATAATCTGTTTTAAACGTTACCTGGAGCCCACTGTTAAATTGGCCAACGGCAATCTAAGAATATGCTTTCCTGCTAATTTTTTTCAGTGATAAGATCCCTGCCAGCTGTATATAGTGGGGAAACTCTATGTGGTTAGCCTTGATCCCCTGGCAAACAGGCATACAATTTGAACAGCAAGTGGGAAATTCCTATTGACCTGGTTATACTGTTCTTCACTCTTACACCTGTTTCTTTTTCAGTGCTCTCCTCCTCTGCATTACTTGTTTCTTGGGATCTTTTTGTGCGTGCAAAAGATCAAAGCAAGAGGCAACGTGAATTTGCTCTTAGAAGTGGCTTCTGTTGTATCAAAAATCAGTGCAGTAGATTGAAAATTGGCATGTAATAAAAAAAAATCCCCCAAACCATCATCACAGGTACAACTTCTGCTACCTCATGGTTTATTTTTGGATTGGGCCAATTACATGAGCATAGTTGGAGGACACACAAGTACCTGTTACACTGTTGGAGTTAAGCAATGGGGAAGTGTAATTAAATGTGCTGTTCTGGTGGGCTTGAAACCTATTTGCAATCAAGCAAACCATTGAGCTTTTCAGCAGATTTGGCACTGTCCCCTCAGAAGAGGTCCAGTACTGGGACAGCAGCCATGTTTCACTGCCACTCCTGACTGAGGTGCATTGACAGAGACATGTGCAGGACTTTACACAGAGTCCGCTTGCACCAAACCTTGCTCTGGCCACGATTAATCTCTCATTTTTATGAGCGCTAAATTTCACCAACATTTACCCCCAATTTAAAAAACTAACAAGAACGTATTACTAAAGCAAACAGACTTTGCTTTTTCTGCATAAATAAAGCAGAGTCTTATTTAATCTTTGTTGCCTTGGATGAGGAGAACATGGTATTAGGTGCCAAACCTTTCATTGCCTGCTGGATGTACATGAAATTAACTCTTTGAGATGGAAATGGAAGTGACGAGTCACACATTGGTTTTCAGTTTCTTTTTATCTCCCATATAACTAGGGCAAAACTGACAAAAGTCCGAATGTTATTAGGAGTCTATGAACAATGTATGTTCACTGACATGTGGGTATCTGAAGGCATCATACAGTGGAGTGCAGCGTAGGAGCTCCTCAGCTAATGCTGAACCAGTGAGCTTGGAGCCATGAATCAGACGCAACGTAGCAATGTTACTCCAGTGGTCTCATCAGAATTAATTAGCCTGGCTGAGAGGTAGGACAGATTTGCCAGATCAGACTGCAAAGACAGAGCAGCTATAGTGCCTGGTACCTGAGCTAGTTTATTTGGAGCAATACGGAAGTGCTGTCAGTGCTGAGAAAATTGTACTGACTTAAATGGGTGCCCGATCACACTGTTTATTAGATCAGTTGTCTCAAAGACATATGCGCAAGGCTGTATCTAAACCAAACAGTTATGCTCCTATGCTTTTCCTTTTTGGTATAGCTTCCAGAGAAGCAAGAGTCTGAGCATGATTGCTTGAAAAGTCATTCTCTATGAATTCAGAAAAAAAAGGTTAAGTCATAGTAAAGCAGTTCACTTTCATGGAATCATGGAATGGTTTGGGTTGGAAAGGAACTTACAGATCATCTAGTTACAACCCAGGGACACCTTCCGCTAGACCAGGTTACTCAAAGCCCCATCCAATCTGGCCTTCAACACTTCCAGGGATGGGGCATCCACAACTTCTCTGGGCAACCTGTTCCAGTGTTTCACCACCAACACAGTAAAGAATTTCTTCCTAATATCTAATCTAAATATACCCTCTTTCAATTTAAAACCATTACCCCTTGTCCTATTGTTACATTCCCTGATAAAGAGTCCCTCCCCAGCTTTTCTGTAGGCCCCCTGTAGGTACTGGAAAGCTGCTATAAGATCTTCCTGGAGCCTTCTCTTCTCCAGACTGAACCCCAACTCTCTCAGCCTGTCTTTATAGGAGAGGTGCTCCAGCCCTCTGATCATCTTTGTGGCCCTCCTCTGGGCTCACTCCAACAGATCCATGTCTTTTCTGTGCTGAGGGCCCCAGAGCTGGACACAGTACTCCAGGTGGGGTCTTACGAGAGCAGAGTAGAGGGGGAGAATCACCTCCCTTGATCTGCTGTCCTTGCTTCTTTTGATGAAGCCCAGGATACAGTTGGCTTTCTGGGCTGCAAGCGCACATTGCTGGGTCATGTTGAGCTTCTCATCAACCAACACCTTCAAGTCATTCTCAAGGACTCAGTGTCAAATGCTTTGCACAAGTCCAAGTAAATGATGTCAGTTGCTCTTCCCTTATCCACCAATGCTGTAACAACCCTGTTGTAGAAGGACACCAAATTTGTCAGACACAATTGCTTTTAGTGAAGCCATATTGGCTTAGCAATTTTATCCACCAGTTCCCTCAGGACTCATGGACGCATCTCATCAGATCATACGTACTTCTGCACCTTCAGGTTCTTTATATGGTGTCAAACCTGTTCTAATTCTATAGTGGACTGTTCCTCATTCTCCCAGTCCCTGCCTTTTCCTTCTGCGACTTGGGCAATGTGGCTAGAGCACTTGCTGGTGAAGCAAAAAAGTCAGCTTTCTCCATATCCTCCATATCCTGGATAACCAGGTCTTCCTCCCTACATTTTCCCTAGTCTTCCCTTTGTCACTGACGTACCTATAGAAGCTTTTTTTTTTGCCCTTGACATCCCTTTCCCATCTCATATGCATGTACAAATATTAAGTATGGAAATAGAAGTAGGAACACATAGATATGTATCAAAGTATCAAAGTATCAAAGTAGAGATCACCTCTAAGATTGATCTGTACCCTCACTAATCTATAATAATTAGATTATACTTTAGTAGAATCCTTTAAATGAATGTTTGGTAAACGGTATGTCTGTATTTTTTTTCTGAAGTCTAAATAGCTAAGTGATAGTTAAGCATATAAACGCACATGCATTAACTTCCAAGAGAAAGGAATTTGGGAACATAATCTGATGTGAAGGCCTTTCCAGGTAATGTGAGCCTTTCATCTAATGGGGTTCTCTTGGATCAGACGTGTTATTGCCGGGCACTGTAACTCCAGCTTCGAGGAAAATTGAGTAACCCTGGAGAGGCATATACTCCCGAGGGAAAGCTGATGGAGGCTTAACTCCTTCCTCTGCCATAGCCTTCCTGTGTGATTCTGGGTAAGTCTCTCTGGGAAATAAGACACAAAGGCTACTTGGAAAGTGAGGAATATAATACTTTGAAATAGTGTTAAGTTATTGTGAGATAAAAAAGAATTGAAAGACTGTGACGTTATCCTCAGTAAAGGGTAACAAACAAGCATTCTAGAAAAAAGCCCACTGTTATGTGGCTTGTTTTTACGGGAATCAAAGAGGAAGCACAATATACTTTCACGTCAGAGAATGTGCTTTATATACACATACCTAGAACTGATGGGATTGGTAAAGAGGATTTGCTCTGGCAGGTTAATCCCTGCCCATATCCTTCACATTGTACAGTTATATCTAGATCCTACAACAAAGTCTGCGTTCCATAGGTGAAACTTCTGTACAGCTATATATGCCAAGCAGCTACTGCTGTATTATAAAGTACTCAGGGCTAGATGCTGCAGTAGTTTGGCAGAGTGAGCACAGAACAGGAATTAGGACTTTCAGAGCTATCCATTAAATTTACGTGTCTGTTTCAATTCAGTTAATAGAATAAAAATCCAAGGCTGAAGTTCTCAACCAGGAATCTCCAGAGAAATACAAGATAAGATTTAGGTAGCTCAGAAAGTAGCAGATAATGTCCACGTTTTTCTGAGCAAAAATGTGCTGTATACATTCTGTGTTTAAAAAAAAAGCCAACCCAAACATTTTTATGAGGAGCAACACTAACGGGGAGACATGTTAACAGGAGTGCTGATTCATATCATTAATGTGGGCAGGCAGGAACTGTGGAGAGTGAAAGAGCTGTTGAAACATGCTTTTCTTGAGAACACACCTAAATTAAGAGGCTGTCAGAGATATGTGCTTCATAGTGTTGGCAGCCCAGGTGTAACAAATTTCCAAGATGACTATTAGTGAGTACTAACAGCTAAAAAAGCACTTCTAATTTCTTACTGAATATGGAGTCTTACTGAATATGAGTCTATGGGGTGTCAAGAGGAACAGAGGGCTGTAAGCAGAAGTGAAGGTCAGTTGGGATACACATGCAAAGTAATGCTCATTAGCAGGGAAAACATAAACGACTTCCAGACATGATGGGGTTCAAATCCAGTGAAGTGATTTAAGAAAAAAAAAAAAAAAAGAAGGAATGGAGAGAGTGGAAAGTTCATCTCATAATTTCCTAGTGCAGATTTTTTTTTGCTTTCCATATCAAGATTTTTGTCTTGGACAGTGGGTCTTGGATCTGGTTTGGTATGGCAATTTCTATCTTTCTGTGTTTGCTTTTCTTTTGATATATTCTAGAATAATGTTAATTGCACTGGGAAAAAACACACACATTCTTCTATTATTTTTCTTTTCTGAGTGCTACGTTGTTTTTCATTTATGGATAAGTTTCTTACTGTAGTGGAATCAAAGAGATGATAGGATTTTATGTACTGAATGTAATTGATAAACGCTTGAGAAGATTACTTTTTCACTTCACTGGGGCTGATTTGCAGAAGAGAAGCAGGAATTGAGCATGACTTTTAAGAATTTTTGTCAGCTTTACTACTCTGCTCCTTTCAGGTAGTGGCCAATGATTTACAGTGGTAGAACATTTAGGCATGTGACAAAGGAAACTAGATCTTTGTGCATTTTTAATAACTTTTAGGTATCTTGCTAGTAAAACATTCATTTGTTTCATGTTTGATTTTTTTTCTTCCCCCCCTCTCATTTTTTTTCACTTGGAAATTCGCTCTGAATTTTAAGTAAGAGTTGAAGATAAAAGGTAGAACTTTTGATGCCAAACATTAAGACAGGGTTCAAGGATGTATATTTTACCTGTTCGCTTATTATTGGCAATGTTTATTATGAAAAAGTTAAAATGGCACTCAGTTTGGCTACTTGCTTTCAACAGGCTGCCCCGCTCCCAGCTGCACCTATGGCTTCTAAAGATAAGAGATTCATGTTACTGATTTTTTAGAAACACTTTCTTGCACATTAAAGAAGCATTTTCACTGATAATTATAAAATGCTGACCCATTCACAAAGCAGAGCATCAAGACCAGTGAAAATGGTGACACTCAGACCTGGAAAATGGAAGGTCCTCAGATCAAATCTGAAATATCCACAGTGCTTTTTTTCAGAAAACACTGTGTGCATCACTGGTGCTGTTGCCAGAACTCTGGCCAGCCAGGCAAATCAGATAATGTAGCCCCATATTAATCAGGCTTGAATGCTGGTGGGTTTTTTTGTTTGTTTTTTTGTTTTTACAATCATGCTGTACTCCCCAGTTACGCAATTCTACAAGTTTTATTGATTTATGAATCTGATTTATAGTGTTAATTAAAATTGTGGCTGGGAACACTTTGGAAATGCCTATTATTTAGGACCTATATGAAAAACCTCTGAAGGACAAGGGAACATTCATTCCCATGAGTTTTCTACCTGTCTTTCACATGATGGCTTGCAATATGCAGTAAGTTTCAGCAGATATTTGAGCAATACCTGGGATCTGTATCTGTGGTGTTTTCTGGGGGAGTAATGGCATCAGAAATGAAATTACAATCTACTATGTTGTATTGGGTATGTGTGGTAAGGTTTTGGTAGCAGGAGGACTTCATTGAGAAGCTGCTAGAAGCTTCTCCCAAGTCTGATAAAGCCAATGCCAGCCGGCTCCAAGATGGACCCACTGCTAGCCAAGCCCAAGCCCATCAGTGATGGTGGAGCACCTCTGTGATAACATATTTAAGATGGGGAAAAAAATTACTGTGCAACACAGCAACTGCAGCCAAAGAAAGGAGTGAGAATATGTGAGAGAAACAACTCTGCAGACACCAAGGTCAGTGAAGAAGGAGGTGCTCCAGGCACCAGAGCAGAGATTCCCCTGCAGCCTGTGGTGAAGATCACGGCAAGGCAGGCTGTTCCCCTGCAGCCCATGAAGGTCCATGATGAAGCAAATGTCCACCTTCAGTCTGTGGAGGACCCCATGCCAGAGTAGGTGGATGCCCAAAGGAGGCTGTGACCCTGTAGGAAGCCCACACTGGAGCAGGCTCCTGGCAGGGCCTGTGGACCCATGGAGAGAGAGGACCCCACGCTGGAACAGGTTTGCTGGCAGAACTTGTGACCCCACAGGGGATCCATGCTGGAACAGTCTGTTCCTGAAGGGCTGCACCCCATGAAAGGGACGCATGCTGGAACAGTTTGTGAAGAACTGCAGCCAGTGGGAAGGACTCACATTGGAGAAGTTTGTGGAGGACTGTCTCCCATGGGAGGGACCCCACACTGGAGCAGGGGAAGAGTGTGAGGAGTCCTTCCCCTGAGGAGGAAGGAGCAGCAGAAGCAACGGGTGATGAACTGACCACAATCCCCATTCCCTATCTGCCTGTGCCACTCAGGGGGAGGAGGTAGAGAAATTGGGAGTGAATTTAACCCAGAAAGAAGGGAGGGAGGGAGGAAAGGTGTTTTAGGATTTGGTTTTATTTCTCACTACCCTACTCTGATTTGATTGCCAATAAGTTAAGTAAAGTTCTCCAAAGCGAGTTTGTTTTGCCCACAACGGTAATTGCTGAATGATCTCCCTGTCCTTATCTCAACCCATGAGCCTCATGTTACATTTTCTCTCCCCTGTCCAGCTGAGGAGGGGAGTGATAGAGGGGCTTTGGTGGGCACCTGGTGTTCCTCTGATCACTTAAATAAAAAGAATCTGCTAATGCTGTCTCGGCTAGATAGACAGTAGAGGACTTCTGGGTCCTAATCTTTCCTCTAATGTACTTTCTAGATAAACGCTTGTCATGAGAGACTCTTCCTGATGTCTGTGTCAGACTTATAGAACCTTCTGGTCCCGTGGCTATTCTTTTAGATGTATGGACAAATCATGGTGTGACATTCTGCCTTAGGGTACAGTTTTACGCTGTGTCTGCCCTGCCCATCTCACAGAAGCTTTCTTCAAACCAAATGCCTTGGCTATTTGTGGTGTTTTGAGCTTGAACTGCTGTTGAGCACAGCAAGAATAACCAGCTGGAAAAGGAGGCAAAAGGCAGGCAGAGTTTGTAATGCCTGCAGTGCACCCACTCAAGCAGCCTGGGCAGCCCAAAACAAAGGAGAGCCCTCACCTGCCTATGAGTAAGGAAGGAAAATGTACATGGCCCTAGACAAAAGTAAAAGCTTTTGGCTATTGGCAGGAAGTTTATTTCACTTGCTGATTGGTGTTACATCTGTTCACTGTTTGCCCTAGGACCTTAGCTCCAGGGTTTATCCCTCAAAAAGAAACAATAGCTTCCAGGTAGCTGCACCAGCCATTGCAACATTTGCCTCTGCTGCAGGCACAGGTAGTCTGAGAGAGTGCTGGCAGGACACCCAGCCCTCTTCCTGGGCAAAAAGGGGCTCAGCGGGCAACATTTAAATCAGGCAGGGGTCAGGAGATGAGTCAGGATCAAGTCAAAGACTAGAAATTATGCAGGCTGACTGTGGAGCAAACACCATGCCTGATGTTCTCAGTGTGGATGTGTTTAGGATGCCCTAAGGCTCCAGACTCAAAAGTATTTTAAAGGGATTGTATGATATATCCTTCTAGTACTTTATGAAGCTATTTATAATAGTTGGATGTCAGGAGTTTGGGATTTTTTTGAAAACAAAGCACTTACAGAAGTACCCTTTCTTTTCCTCAATCTTGTGTTTTTATGGCAGACGGACAACATGGAGTAGTCATATTACTATTTCAAATTGGCATGCTCTATTAAAAATGAGCCAGGAGCTACCCTGTAATGTCTCCTGAATCCAACGGAGCTAATGCAGATTTACACTAACATTACTGAGAGGAGAAATTGGCCATTTTTGGACATCAACATTTTCGAAGCAAAGGGATATGTTGTATCTCCAATAAGGCTTCATAACCCTTCATTTATGGGATTTATGGAACTTGAACAGAAAATGGACTGCTGGGCAACAACTTTATTCTTTGCAATCTGTGCAAGCTAGCGATACATACCTTTTATATTTAATAACAAAATACCTGCCTGGAGTACTTCTAACACTTTTGCTTGTATGTGCACTGTGTCTGAGTACTTTATTTCTATTTACATCAGATAGCTGTACTGCCTGTAATATAATATGTTATACATGAAGAGTTTTTTCAGTGCTTAGTAAAGTTCTGCCTTCCTAAAACAGGATTTTTGAGTTCTCAAGTAGGGCATTCTCTGCAATAACTTTCCATCATCCCTTCCAACATTCTTTGTCTCTTTTGAAAATCATGGCTGATTAAAAGTCTAATGCAACAGCTGTTTGTGATCATATGATTGATATGTTTTCTAGACAGACGCCGAGTATTAGAAGCAGAAACACTCTGAATTCTTTGCAATGCTCAAAAAACTTTGAATTGATACTTTTTAAAGTCACAGTAGGATAGAGCTGTCAGGCAAAGCAGATTCTTTACGTACTTAATTACGAATTGGTGCAACTCAAAAGATTGATCACACCGTACAAAAAAAACTCCCATAGGCATGACTTTAGGAGGTAAAATTCTTTGTCTGCATGAATCAAAAACCACTCTGAAAACTTTTGGCAACTCACTATACCCATAGACTACTGTGCAATTTAATTTTTTTGCTGTTTAATATCAGAAGTGAAGTACCCTTGTGAAAGAGCATATTCATTAGTGAGCACTGGCTGACCACTACATAACAGCTAGCTGAAGGGCAGTGAAACCAGCAGAAGTTGCAGGAGGAGAGCAGGTAGTCATATGGCATTTAATTTGCAGTATGGAAGACATTAGGCTTTGTAATTGCCTTCAAAAAATCAAACCCCTTGTGGTCAATAAAGGGCAGAAACATCCCCAATGCCTGTTTTACTGAGTCTCCGAAGAGTGAGCAAGCCTGCAGAGTCAGAGCCCCACTCCCACCCCTTCGGTGACATGTCCCCACTTAGGTAAAGTGCATGGATCCATCCCGAAGGCTGGCAGAGCAAGAAGTTTCTTCCAAGGCCTGGTCTGGACATTTTCTCCTCCCAGCTGGCTGCACGTTTAGGAGGCTGCTGGCTCAGGTGGTCCCTGCAAACGGTTCACATTTAGGCACTTCAAGCAAATGGCTTAATTTTTCTCTCTGTTTTTTTCCCCTCACAATCGCTCAACTCTGCCCAGACACTGACAGGAGCCATCTCCCTGCAGCTACTGCGGGGAGGGAAGGCCTCGCACAGCATACCCTAACTGCTTGCTACCCCGATCCCTCCAGGCTGGGGAGGCATTTCAGAGCACCCATCCTCATCCAAACCCGCTCCCCACCGCCGAGAGCAACACCTCAGAGAGCCCTCACTAGCACCCACTGAGCACACCTGCCTGGTGCTGTTTACCATTTTGTCACCCCATGCTGCAGCACAACTGCCTCCAGCCCTTATCCCCCTTGCAAGGAAGCTGGAGAAGTAGCTTCAGCAAAGGTTTGCAACACAGAGCAGCCTGGAGGGCACAGGGGCCCTGTGGACAGCCCTCCCCGCCCCGGGGCTGATGCACAGCACCTGAGCCTGGGCTGAGGGTCTGCACCTGGGCCCAGCCCGTGCTCAGGCCCCACCACCTTCCCCTTGGCAGAAGCTGTATGTGGCCAGCAGCAAGTCTTCTGGAGAACATGCTCAGGCAGCACTGCAGGATGAGCTGATAGGCTCAGGTGGGTTGTTTCTGTTAATATCCATTACAGCCCGTAGCTGTGTGGGTGGTGGGACTGAAGGGAAGGCTTCCAGCTCTGAAGGTGACTTGGGGTCTGAGACTTTAAGTGCTCTTGCTTCATGTTTACGGTAAGGTTGCTCTTGTTGCAGTCATGTATGCTTTGAAAACTTCCTTGTGTGAATGCAGTCTCTGCTTTGCTCTTCCCAGGCTCTTTGTTTCGCTCAGCTGCCCTTGTAGTTTGAGCACAGCATGGCTGTGCATGTGCGCTGTGATGCAGAGGAGGCTCGGGCCCTTATGTGATATGTACAGGGAAGATGGAGAAAGGTTTTGATGAAGTTGTGCTCTAATTGAAGGGTGATGTGATCCCTAAGAAATACTCGTTAATTTTGAATAGTGCCCTTATCTCTTGTATGTGCTCTTGGTATCAGTGTTTGTTTCACAAGGATTTGTTTTTCTGGTGTTGTCACAGTTCATAAGCTTGGGTAAGATATTCTTTCTACACCAGACTGATCTCTGAAAAGTAGCTGAAGGTGTTTAATGCTTTCTCAGGAGGAGAAATCTTCAGTGGTGTGGCTTTCCTTCTGGAAGATGTGTAATGTTGATGGTTCAATTGTATATACAATTTGTCTTTCCTGGTACTAGGAAGATTTTTCACTTCTTTTTCTTTCCTTAGCAGTAGGACCAGAAGTTCTGTTTGGATTGCAAAATTTTTGATTTACCTCTGCAGCATTGACAAAGAAATGTAAAGTAAATGCATAGCTTGCATTCACATTCTATTAGAGCTGCACTTTAATTTGGATATTGGCAGCTGCTTGGATTAAGGGCAGGGGGGAGGGGGAAGGAAGTTTATTCCATTTTGTGGAGTTAAATTCTACCTCTGGTATTTTTATACACCAAGACTGACGTCAACATAGAGTGAAGTTTGAGAACCTAGTCTTACAAATAATCAGAAACTTAAACAAGGTGGTGTTTATCCACTCATTCTTATTTTTATAGGAACATCACTTTCTAGTGATAGAAGAATTCAGTCATAAAATGGTTGTTATATAAATTAGAGAAACAAAAGCAACATACTAGTTAACTAAAGGCAGTGAACTTTGATTCTGAGAATACTGCAATAATTTATGCTCTAGGCCATCAAACATTGTGTGTTTGGGGAAAAAATGATAAACAGTATATGAAATAGACATCATAAAACCCCCTTATTTCATGTAATATGCAAGACAAATGGCCCATGTGTGTTAAATCTATGGTTCTTTAATATAGAATTTGAAGAAAATTTCTGTTCATGGGAATCTACTTCTTGTAGTTGGTGTTGAGCCCGGTTTGGCAGTGATGGCTTTAAAAGTCCGACTCATGCAAAACCAAATACATTTGTTTCCTACTTAGGAGAAATTAAAGGAAAAGAATAGGACTCGGCACCTGAGGAGGGACAGAAAAGGGTTCTGAAAAAAGAGGGGATAAGGATAAAAAAATCAACTATGTAACTTGAGTATTCTTATATTTGTGAAAGCATGCTTTTGGGACAGAAAGGGTTATGTTTCTTCCATAACTATTGTAAGTTTTCCTTCAACTAGAAACTGGCTATAAACACAAACATACAAAAACCTGCGTAGATAAAATGGTATGTGTTTAGTTTTTCTCAGTGTTCCAGCACCTTATAGTAAAGGATGGTCAAAAAAATTTAGCCAGGAAGTTGAACCAATGTATCAACACATACTAAAAATATCCTAAACTAAATACCAATTAAATATTTCATATTGTTCTTTGCTACAAAGGAAAGCAATAAGTTTTGATCAGATCAGATGGTCTCAAATACAAGCTAGCAAATGCATATGAACTACAAAGACCCATATATCAACTGGCTTTTGATATATCTGTTCTTTAAATTGCCTACTTCATTATTATACAGGGTGGAAATACTTGTATAGATTCCTAAGCTACAAAACATTCTCAAACTTGGGCCTAAGTGGTGCTTTAATGGAAGTACTTGTAGTAAACCTAAGCATATGTTTAGATACATATGCTAATTTTAGCGTTAGCTAATTTTTCTCTTTTGTATTTTCTTTAGGTATTTCTGCTTACATTAGTAACATGCCACAGTTTTCACTTCATCGTATAACACACTTAGTTTGCCTTTAATAGCAGGAACAAAGAAAATAGGCAGCTATGTAACCTGAATGATGTCACTGAATTCAGGCTGTGTGACTAGAATAGTGTATAATATGTAACTGTAGTCCCTGTAAAGCCAACAGAGCACTGCCTTTCTTAGTGTTGAGAAATCCCTTTGGAAAAGAGAAGGCTAAGCTGTACAAGAACTTACATAAAGTATAGCGTCCCTGAAAACAGCTTTACTTCAGTTTGGCTTCTTCCATGCTTTATTAGGATAATTTCCTTTAAGCATGGATGCAATTGTAATTTTTACAAATTCATGCAACTGCTGTGGATAGATGAAATACAATAAGTTTGGGGGTTGTTTTCCTTGTGGAGTATCCATTAATTGTAAAATTCTTCTAACACAATCAGAGTTGATTAGCTGGTTGATTAGTTATCTTCTAAAGGAGCATGTAAACATCTGGGGAAACAGGTGGTGCCTCTCCTAAATGCATCTGCAAGAAGAGGAAAGCTGCATTGAATGTCTGCCCTACTTGAATCCAGAGTCTTTGACTGCCCATTAGCATTTTCCTGTACCTGGTCCCAGCTTCTGACTCAAGTGCGATCGTGTCCATCTCTGGCATCGTAACTCTTTAATATGCCACCAATGTTCTTGGTATCATGGTAAGAGCTCCAATGGTTAGAACTTGAAAGGCCTCTTCCTAAAAGCTTTCTTAACCCCTAGTGGATTAGATTCAGAACAACTTAAAGCAGATATCAGATTTAGAACATGGATGGACAAGCTCAAGAGAAGGAAGAGATCTGCAGCGATGTCCCCATAGGGAAGATAGCTAACCTGATATGAAATTAAGCATTGTATCACAAGGCATCATTCTGTATATGCATTTACAGTAGTCTCTAATTTATATCTGTATATTCTGGTGATATGGGTGCAGATATAGTCTGCCACACAGCTTTGTTTGTTAAGCAAATGTGTTTTTTGAGGGAGATCTAACATTATGTTCATAAAGACAGATTTGCTATAAAGCTGACTTTGGGAATTTAGGGCATATGTTTGTTTATTAATGGTGTACTTTTTACTATGTATATAAAGAAAGGCCATCAAAAAGTCAATTTCTGATTTGTTGCTTGAAATTCAGATCTTTAAAAAAGTTTATTTCTGTGCCAAATATTTGCTCATAAAGATGTATGGGTTTGTGTGCAGCTTAGATATTCTGAGATTAAACTACTGAAAAGAGGCAAACTGGACTGCTTTGTTTATTAATGGGCAAAAGCACTGTCTGAAAATTTTACAATGGAAGAGTAGTTCTAGACAGACAGCAAGGCACCACTGTGGGAGCTGATTGCTCATTATATTTATAGATAAGCATAGAAGCAATGTGTGAAAGATTGCTTTAAGGGGTGAAGTTTTCTAGTATATGATATGAAGTACCAATCGCTGTTTCGAAGAGCTGTTGAGAATACAGATTTAGAAATGGGACCCTGTCTTTAACAGCTGCTTAAAGATACCAAGTGAAAATTCTTTCTTTTTAAAGACTCTTTTTTTTTTTTTTTTTGAAGTTGTAACAGCTCTTGTTGTGTGAGTGAGGACTTTCTTAATTAGCACCTAACTCTGCATGCCTGATGAGTGATGAGGAACTTGCGAGCTTTTGAATAAAGGTTTATTGGAATGTTGCATAATGTAATATCTGGGGTTGATAATCAGCAGTAATTTGACTTAACCTAATTTATTCTTTAATTTACTTCAAATAATGTCCATTTGAAGCCTGGTGGGCAATTCAATAAAGAGCAAGCTTCCCACTCAACCAGTTCAACCCACCGTGTATTTGGATAATACTTGAAAGCTGGATGATCAGTATTATATCTGTGTTTTAACAGGGTCATTTTCTGTGCTTGGGAAATTCTTAGACTTATCAAAGAGTAGTAATTTATTTTCTAAGAGGAAGCCTTATGTAGAATTAAGTATGATTTTGAGACTTCAGACTTTAATTTCCATACTCTATTGAACCTAACATGATTAATTCAACTTAAAAATTAAACTTCTGAATCTTGCATAGCTTTAAAATTGCTGTAGCTGACACTTAAAAACACTTTCCTATATTTTCT
>NW_009648332.1:21094366-21109876 GCF_000708025.1 Charadrius vociferus | reverse complement strand
CAAATGATGTGCTAAAATATAGGCTTAAGAATAGTATATGGCACAACTACTCTCTTTCCAAAATTAAAATTCTGAATTTGATATTCGGTCTTTTTTCAATAGGTCTGTTACGTGTTTGAAGTTTGTAACAATATCGTCTGTGTTATAAGGTTGTGTAGATTCTTGCTGAAAAGCTTTGAGATTTTCTCTAGAATGCAAGCTGCCAGCTTTATCACCTCTTGGAGTTTGAGAGTTGTCTGGAAGGCTAGCAAACCCAAATGTGTTGAAGTGCTAGTGGTATTACTGATGGATTGAAGTGGAAGTCTTCTAGCGATGGATCTGCCCAACCCTTTCCTGTTTCATGTAGGGGCTGTGATAGGTATAGCAAAAGGATGCCAGTTAGCAACAACCTGTAACTGGTTCTTTTGATCTCTGCTTTCATAAGGTCACCACTTGCTGTGGTTCCTTAGGAACATTGGGGGTTTTTCCTCGCAATTTAAAGAAGGTGGCCTAAACTGCAAACTTATATCCTTAACTTCCCTGAATGCCCAGGGTGTTTGGGTGCCAGCCTGCTCAGTCACTAAGGACAAACTCTCAGATGATGTCGTCTGCTCTGCTGAAACCAGTACAGATGCACTCACTTATACATGGGGCCACCCTTAAGTCTCAGCAATGAATAAAAACAGTGTTCTACAATTAAAAATCTTATTGTGTGTAAGTTTGGAGGGCTTCACAGCTGCTGTAATGAGATAATATGCAACAGGTATGCATGATAAATTCTGCATTGCAACACAGGTTTCAGAAAATTTTCTAATGTCTGGCTTTTGTCAATATTTGCGCATCTTATTTTCAGTATGTGTTAAGGAATTAAGACTGCTTTTGGTATATTTTCTTTTGAAGTATTGTGTGCTTTCATTTGCTAAAGAAGCTGTACCTAGAATCCCATGTTCTCTTTAGTCTTAAAAAACCCAACAACTCCCTTAAACACCCTGTGAAACATCACAAAAAAACCCCAACAACCCCATACCCCAAAAAAGAGTGAACTGCAAGTTACATTAACCAAGATGTAAATTCCAGTCCAGGTTTCTGATGCCAGTTCATGCTCTCTTCTGTGTTCTGCTGTGCAGATTTAGCTGTTCTATGCTCATATGTGCCATCATTTTGGCATTTTCATATCAAAAACATTCAGATGGAATATTGAATTGGGTATTACACATCAGGAAAAAACATCTTCCAGAAGCAGTGATGAAAGAAGTATTACTGATCTCATTTCAGTTTCCATTTTTAGAGTAAGGGTAACGGCTCTGGAATGAGACTGAATAGGGTATTTTTGCCTCTATAATGGAAAGCAAACAGCTCATCTTGCCAGATTTCCAGTACCTGAGCAGTTACCTGGGAGGAAAAAATGCAAATACTGGATCCTCAGATTGAAAATAACGTATTGCATTTATTGAGATTTTAGTTGTTTGCTTTGCTATTACTTGGACTTTTCAAAAGTGACTTAAGATAGTCATGTATTCAGTTTTTGCTCCTAAAACACTGAAAATCCCAGCCCAAAAAGTAATTGAAAAAACTAACAGCAAGTTTTCTGTGTCTCACGCAGACCACCATGGTAGTTTATCTTGCAAAATATATCTTAATTTGACACCTTTCATTATCACACCCTTTGATTTCATTCTTTATCTAGGGTAAATTTAGACTAAGTATAAGGAAGAAAGTTTTTACGATGAGGGTGGTGAAACACTGTAACAGGTGGCCCAGAGAGATGGTAGATACCTCTGAGCAACCTGATCTAGTTGAAGACATCCCTGCTCATTGCAGGGGGGTTGGACTAGATGACCTCTAAAGGTCCCTTCCAACCCAGACTATTCTATGATTTAACACAGGAGAACCCTGGTTGCCTGCAAATAGCTTGGTGAGCCATGTTTCTATACTGCTTCTTGTGAATGGTAAAAGCTTAGCTCACTCTCATAGGACCCTACTTTTTCTAAGTTCTTAAAACTAGCAAAGATAGAAACAAAATTAATTTTGGACAAGCTGCAAGTGAATAAAAATGCTGCTTTATATCACCTTGTGCTGTGCAACCTTTCCTCGACCTTGAAGATACATGGCACAGTTAACAGATGCTATGTAGTTTTGAACAGGCTCCTCAGATTTTGAATAAAGATTCATAGAGGAAGGAGAGGCTTGCTTCTCAATATGCCTGGAAATTTTTGGAAGGGAAAGACTGGTAATGTCACTGAGTGTCATAATTTATCATTATGTCTTCACATTTTGGTTGTCATTGCCTTTCCTGTGCACTCTTCTTGGACTCTATTACAAGTAAATACTATTTTTGTGTGTACACCAAAAATACATAGATTCTGGTAATGCCTCAGTGTGAGGGAAAGTTGAAACATTGCAGGAAATTCTTTCTGCATTGACACCATCTCTTTTTGCCCCTGCTTCTGTGCTTATATATAATGTTCATAATGCAAAGAGACACCTGCTTCCCTTTCCTCAATTGTAGCCTTTGGATCCAATGAAACAGCTTTTACTATACAATATTTAATTTGTCTGAAAGAATATCTCTGCCTTTTGATGTGGATGTTGGTTCTTGTGCTTTTGGAGGTACTGGATGTCTCTTTGGGTGAAAAAGAGACAATTTGGGGCTTAAAACTGTCACGGTGGCAGCAAGGGCCCCTTCCTGACAACAGTAGTAAAGCCTACTGGAGTGGAACGAGCGTAAAGGGAGTAAGAAAGTGACTGAGTTTTGTCTGAATTTATTGTACAGCAGGTTCCCTGATGTGATGGTTTGTCCACTGCCAAATCACAGAATTTTCAGAGTTGGAAGCGACCTCTAGAGATCATCTAGTCCAACTCCCCTGCTAAAGCAGGATTGCCCAGAGCACATCACTCAGGACTGCATCCAGGCAGGTCTTGAAAATCTCCAGAGAAGGGGACTCCACAACCTCCCTGGGCAGCCTGTGCCAGTGCTCTGTCACCTGAACTGTAAAGAAGTTTTTCCGTGTGTTCGAATGGAACTTCCTATGTTCCAACTTGTGCCCATTGCCCCTCGTCCTGTCACTGGGAACCACCGAGAAGAGTCTGGCTCCATCCTCCTTCAACCCACCCTTTAGATACTTGTGAGTAATAATAAGGTCTCCCCTCAGCCTTCTCTTCTCCAGGCTGAAGAGTCCCAGCTCTCTCAGCCTTTCCTCATAAGGGAGATGCTCCAATCCCTCAATCATCTTGGTTGCCTTTGGTTTTCTCTTTAGTGGTGTCAAGAGAAAATTAGTAAGGATTCTGTCCCCAGCCTACCAGTTTTGTGTATGACCCCTGAGAACATCTAATAAAATCCTAACAAATTTAAAGATGTTCCTTCCAATATAATGAAATACTGCTTAGTAAAAGGCTTTGCAATCTCCCAGTTATATATGTGCATCAAAGCACAGATGTTAAATAAAGCTGGACTTTTTCAGTTCAATGATTGAACGAATTCATTTGAAAGGAAGTGAGGGGAAATGGTTTCAGGACAAACCAAACCAGATGGGAGAAGGTGGGGGTTAGCTTTCCCATCAATTTCTTTTGGGTGAACCCAAATGTATGGTCTGAAATTAAACAAATATAAAATAATTTCTACATTAAAACATTAATCTATATTAAAAGAGAGGTTATTTTTTTAGATTAAAAATGTTCAGTGGTTTTGCTTGAAAATAAACAAATTACTCTGAGCTCCCAATTTTTCCCCGATCTCTTTTGATTCACATTTATCATGCAATTTGACTGGAAATCACAAATGGCTTGTTCTTCTGAGCAAATGTATTTTATTGTTAATTCATTATTTTTTGGGGGGTGGGGCAGGGAAGTTCAGTTGTTATAACAAATACTTTGGCTAGTTTATTGCATGTTTAACTGCTGTTGTTTGTTGCTCAAGACTGTGATTTGAGGAAAGAATGGTTTCTAAGCCTGAGTTGCACTGAATGTCAGGGCTGTCCATATCAAATGATACAGAAAATGAACCTGTCATACAACCTTATTTAAACTTTCCCCAATGTCTCATTGGTGGGAATTGAGTTTTTTGCCTCCATATTCTTTTTAAAAATTTATTGAGATACGAAATTACTGTCTCTTCCCTACATTGTATACAGTAATATTAGATTTGGAAGCATTCATTTTTTATTTCAAATAGAATTTTTGATGAGAAAAGAGATGTTAAATCTTTCAGATCAGCAGAAATACCCACTGTAATTCTAATTTTGGAATCTCACTTGGTTAGATGATAAAGGCAGTATTCGCGCATGCTAGTTGATGGAGTTATTTTGATCCCAGTCATAAAAGACTCCACAGACTGATGCTATATATTACTCCATTTACCTAGAGGATGTGTGTGGACAGTTGGAAAGGTTAGTGCTGTGGTTACTGTACTGAACTTTGTAGGGGACTCTGCAAATAGAGATGTAAAAGAGCTACACAGATTGTTTCAAATAGCGGTGAATACCGTGGTTTTGGCTCAACACATTTTATGCCTTTCTAGATGAAAGTAGAACATAAGTTTGCTCGAAGCCAGAAGATTTTTTTATGAACTCCAACAGTCTGGGGAAAAAAAAGTTGGCTCAAAGAAAAGAAAAAATAGATGAAAAAAAATTAACTCCTGGAAAACAGTTTTTGCCACTTGCAAGAATATCACAAATGCCTTCATTGTTCGTATGTTCTTATGTTCTTGCTAAGTTTTGAAGCAGAAAGCAACAACAGTCTGACTTCTAACGTCACAGGACAGAGTAACTTCAAAATAATCTTTCAAGAGGATGAAAGAATTTAGCCAGGTGCTGCTGCAAGTTGTTGTCTAAAGCCAATAGGATTTCACAGGGTATGCTTTGTGGGTGAGGCTAATCCTCTTGTGCATATAAAAACATTGCAAAGAGTTGCTATAAGAGAAGTTCTAGCTTATGAACATCGGTAATTGCTACAGTCATAGTCCAAAGAGACAGTTATTTCTTAAAACAAAAGAGAATAGAAAATATTGATTAACCAAAATTAGGGAACAAAAATTTCGATTATTTGTTTTAAATTGGCAGTGCAGAAAACTGCATTGTGAGATTTTGAAATCAGCTGCTGTGCATGGGCATAGCTGTCTGAGCGTGCTGGCAGGAATGGGATGTTCATCCACCCAGAACAAAAAAATCCACCCAGAAACAAAATATTTCAATAAATAAAAAGAGAAATGAAATGTTTAGGGATTTTTAAGGATTTTATCCTGGGTCTGGCAACAAAAGGACTAATATTTATTTGCCAGATTCACAATGCGTTTCTGAAACGCTATTTTCCTTCAAAACAACTAAGCCCTTCAATTTGAGAAATACCCACAAAGAGGGGGAAAAAACCCCCAGTAGTTATACAAGCAAACTTTAATTATATTTTTGTTCCTTCTAACTCTCAGTTCCTATTGCAATACTAGAAGTAGGAAAGCTTATTTTGAAAGTGAGCTAGCAAAGATTCTTCTATGTACTACATTATCAAATAATATCTTATTCAAGGAGCAGAGGGAGTAGGACAGAATTCTTTAGCTATAAGGGAATAAGGCCAATGACATGCTAGACATCGCCAGTCTGTGATCCAGTATAAATCTGCCTTCGTGGAGGAGCCCATTCCAGTGGCTGATTTGTAGAGTCAGTGCAAGACAGCTCAGCCAGATTGCTAAATTAGAAAGCAAGGTGGTCTGGAAAAGGTGGATATCTAGTCTTACAGAACTATCCATGCAGAGGTAAGCCCAGCTGGATGTCAGTATGTCATCTCTTTTTAAACTATCAAAGGGATTAATGATTGCAAAGGGCTGTTATCAAATATGGAAGTGAGAAAGAAGAGGGGTACAACAGCTGCAATCCATTCATTGCATTTCCCTCCATGCTCCTTTTTCTGATACTTTTGTTGACTTGTTTTCCCCATTACTGCAAAATGTCTCACCTCCTCTTGCTGAATTATATTTTGATCTATTCTGAGACACCATCTGACTGTTCTGTATTCTCTCTTTTATGGCTTTTTTTTTTAAGATTTCATTTCACACAACCTTTTCAAACTTTTCCTCTCTGGAGTCTGTCTATGAAGTGCTCTTTTCTTATCTGTCAGTACTGCACTTCCTTCATCCTGATCACGCCCCCTCCTTCTACAATTGCTACCTGACCTAATCCCCACTGTCATCCAACTGTGTCATGGGTGTGCCCAGTGCCCAAGTCACTCAATCACATCTGTACTGTCCGAAAACACAGCTACATAAGACCAGCAATGACCTTCCTTCAGGCTTGCGCCATACTAAATGTCATTTGTTCCATTTTACTATTGGTCTGTAGTGAGAAACTGGGTCATGTATTTCTGTCTACAAGTTTTTCTTCAGCTCTGGTATACTTCTGCTCAAGTAATTTTTCTCTTTTACTGCCAAGTGTCCTGTGCTTACAATGTCAATCATCTGTAAAACTCCCTAGTTTCTTTCCCAAATTTTTTTTCCTGAAAAAATGCTTGAAAGATGTGCTTCCAAGGAAAGATCTAAAAGCTTTTTGGAGGACAGATGATGGCTAGAAAGAAAAACAACATTTTCCATCTTTAAGAATTGGGAACAGGTAAGAGGAGTCGCAGAATTGTCAGTCTGCTGGCTGAAGTTAAATTTCTTGAATTAATATTGAAACAAATGGTCCAGCTCCTTAAAAACTCTTGAAAAGTGAAGAATGAAGAGTCACCATAGATTTGTAAGGAGCAAACTGTCAAGTTAATTTCCATTACAATGGGATAATAAGACTTGTAGAAAACAGAGAAGCAATAACTGTTACCTTTGTATTAGTAAGGTTCAAGGTAGTTGTCAGTTATTCACTCTCAAAATGAAAAGCTGTTGAATGGTGGTATGCAAGGTTCTCTCCCAGGTCCAGAACTGTTCCACAGCTTCACTAAGAACCTAGTGTTGAACTTAAGCATCTTCACAAATAAGAATTAAATTGGGAGAAGAGGGGCTGCAAGTATGTTGGGGAAACTGACAAAATGGTCAGAAAGTGTATCTACTGTAGTCAGCCATAGTAAAGCATCATCAAAATTAATTACTTCATAAAATCTTGGATGTGCCATTTCCAGAAATGTTGAGATCCTAAAAGGATGATTGAAAATTATCAGATATCTACACTGGAAGAATCTGAGTGCTTTGGCATAAGACAAGAAAACCGAGGGGGATGTCTTGAGATATAAAAACTTCCTCCATATAGGAAGAGAAAAACATTCTCGGAAAGGTATAACAGGCTTAATCACAGAATGAGAAATGAGATGGACTTGATATGACTTCTCAAACTCCCTTATGGCTTCAAAATGCCATATGCTGTTAAAAATGTAGGGTAAAGCGGAACTGGTTTAGATGAAAACACCACCGTGTGCACTATATATGCATAGAATAAATGGGGAAACTGTTATTTTTTTGCTTGCTGACATAATTGTTGTATTGGACCGTACATCGTTAACACTACTGAACTCTTGTGAGGAGCATAGCCGGACATACATGTTGCAGTTCATGATCTGCAGCTTGGAGGTATTAGGCAACTGCTTTAGTCTCTTAGGCAGATGAATTAACGTTTTAAGCACACGCTTTGATCTTCTAATGTAGCATCAGCATGGATCTGAAAAGAGAACTCAACTGTGTGGTTACAACCTTCTCCTTCTCACTGAAAGAATATGTGTTTACATATTCTAATGTAGGTGGATTAATCTGAGTACCTCTAGAGTTTGGAGTGGAACACCAAACTTATGTTTTTTCCCCAATTCTTCATGGACTAACACTAAATCCTTTAGAACTTTTGAATGCATGTTTAAAGTTGTCAATTTATCTTAGGCCAGTCCCATGCATAAACATCAGAAATTTGGTACTGCTGACTTATACATTGTAAAACTAACTATTTCATTTTACATTACAGTAAAGCGAATACATCTCAAAACGATTATTTCTTTATACGAGCCCATGAAAATTTAGTAAATTTAATTATCTCAAACTAATATTATCTTAATGGTATTTTTTTGCCTCCAAAGAAAAGTCCTAAAAAATAGTGAGGTGATGTAATGGTTAAAGAGATAGCATAAGAAGAATTGATACTATCACTTGTCCCAATAGGAGTACGTTTCACATCTGTTATTTATAATGTGAAGTGCCATTGGGGACAGATCCAGTAACTATGTACATAGTAATACCTTTAATTAGACTAACAGAATAAATATTGCACACAGGCTTTGGGGATCTCATAAAAGCTTTACCCTGATGAAGAGGAAATTGGTGCAACTAGAGAATGATAACTCCAACAGGAACTGTAAACTGGGAAGATCAATATCTCCTAACTTCTTGTGCATTGATTCTTGCAGCACTTATGGATAAACTCATGATTCCTCTATGACCTTTCAAAAAAACCCTGTGAACTTGGAAAGCTTAAGAGTAAAACTTACTTGTCAGTCAAATGACAAATGTCAGATGATCTTCTGCTATCACTGTACTTATACAATTTTACTTATTTATTTTTTAATCTAATCTCTTTTGTAAGCTCTACAGAGACTAGGTTATTGGAGCAGAAAAATATCTCTACCTGAGTCTATGCTGCCTCTCTTCTGGGCTGCACTGCCTGAGGTACAGAGCTGAAGCTTGAGGGTATGAAGGCTTTGAAGTTAAAGTATAACAGCCTCTTTGTTTTCTCTGTTTTCCTTGCCATAAAGAGCACATAACTGGAGTGACAGAGTTCAGTGAATAGACGCTTTACACGGCTGCCCATTGCAACACCTGCTGGCAGCTGAGTGTGACACCACTGCAAACCTTTACCCATGGCACAGGAAAGGACACAGAAACCCCTTGTTCAGTCTTATGTTTTATAATAGCCAGAAATATACATGTGGTGGGTTGCATTTTCCTCATTCTTGAAGCCAATTTTTCCATGTGTTTCAGCCAAAGCAATACCTGCAAACATTAAGACTAATTTTCCAGCTCAGTACTTTTGAACTAACAATGGCAATTTTGCAATCAAATCATCCTAACTTGTGGGGCTGGCTGTAATGTTCTTACAGTGGTCTGCAGGTGCAGTTAGGTGGACAGGATATTTTAATAATCTGTGACTGTTGTTTGTGCCCTGTAGCTCGTGTCTATCTTGAAATAAAAGGTCAACTGGTCAGGCTCCAGAAGAAAAGACAAAATAGGATTTTAAAGTTGGACCTTTTTGCACTTGAATGCTGCTTGTGGGCAAGGTAGTAGGGGAATTCAGCTAACAAAAACTCTGAGCTGAACCTTGGTGGTGGTGGTGGGCTGAAGAAAGGACACCCGACATTGGAACCCCAGTAGCCTCTGCTGTAGAACCACTTGCATGACTTACCAGACTCCAGCTTGAAGTTGTGCCCTTCCTGTGCTCAGTTATCATTTGCATGCCTTGATCCATTAACATCACTCCTTAAGCACACACAAAATTAAGGCCAACAGTACCTCTCTAAATTGCTTATTGGTGCTTTTTTTTAATTATTATTATCATTATTGTTATTTTTAAAAAGGTCTATTTGAACCTTGAAAAGGGGAAGAACATATGGCACCCACCAGATCTTTTTCTGACTTTTAAATGTTTATTTCCAAATTGCAAGGCCTGAAAAAATAGCAAACCTATATACTCTTTTACGCAGTAGATGTCTCTGAGCCATGTTTGATATGAATATATTTTTTTAGAATTCCAACTTTGTCTTATCTTAAGAGTTGTTACCTTAATTTATCCACAAAATTTGCTGTAAAAAGAGAAAATGTTTCTATTTTGCTGTTTAAAGTTTTATCTGAAACAGCACTAGTGGCTATTTGCATGAGATGCAGGCTAAAACCTTATTAAAAGTAAAAGCTGAGCACCCACGAAGTATTTCATTCGCTATTTAGTTTTCTTAATAGTTAAGAGCTTTCTTGGTAGGAGACATTATTTTGATAATCTTAACTTAAGAAAAAATTCTATACGCGTATAAATAAAACTTGGTGATGAAAAGTAGGTCAGTCCTTCAGTCTGGCTTTTAGCTGCATCTTACAGATTTTTCTCTGCAGTGATTTGCTGATCCCCTTATTCTTAATATCATAATCCTTAAATTTATAATCCTCAGTGATAGTTAATGATTGCTAACATGTATAATTTTCCTCATCCAGTGTCAAGAGCGCCAGTGATACATTTGGTCATGTGTTTGTAAGTGGTTGTCTGTTTCAGAATCTGGTTATTTAAAGTGTATCTAATTTAATTACCAAACAGCAAATACACTGTCTGCAAAAGTCACTGACCTAGAATGTTGCCTTTAAGCTTTTGAGCATGGCTGATAGTGGAATGATGTAAAATGACATGAAAGCTGAAAACATAATTGCTCATTGTGAATCTTTTTTTCAGTAGCTAACATTATTCCGAAGATGAAAAGTGACAGTTATATATTTTTGGCAACGTTTCCCTGTGGGAAAGGAACATGCAACCTACTTATTTTTGCTACTGTTAGGGCTGACTCAAAATTATATTCATAAAAGGTTTATTTACTGACATAATGGATTGAACTTTTGAGCGGTCTCTACCCAAGTACTAATTTAGGGCTCTTTTAGTCTAGGTATGTAGTCACGCAAAATGAGCTGTTAGAGGTTTAGCCACAAAATATCGCAAGAGTTATTTCTAGGAGCAAATGTTGTGTTTTGGGAGTACCGGGGAGGGGGGGATGCGGAGAAGGCAAAGCGTCCAAAATTCAGATGCTGCTTCTGAATATCTGGCCGCACAAAACTTAAAAATGCCATCTGGTGACAGCTTTACCTTCTCTACAGTTCCCATCAGATTGCGCGCGTGTGTGTGTTCCCATTGCTTGCAAATTTACACTTGTAGCTGATGGAAATGATACATATGTGAAAGCTTGGAAAGCAGTTAGTGAGCAACCTTATTTTAAAAAGAGCTGATAAAATGTAGCAGCCAACAATCTTAAAGTGAACCTAAGCACATATTGCTGCATTCTGTGCTTGCAAGTAGGCAGGCTCTGTGTTCACTTTAACACTGTTACAGTTTCTGATGATAATAGTGGTACATAAACTGCAGTCAGCTCAGGTACCTACCAGTATCGTCTACGTGCAAGGCAGAGATAACAACTTTATTCCTCTACAAATTAGGAGGGGCTGTTAAAACTGTGGCTCTCCATGTTGTGAAGAGGATAGTGGCACCAGTGTCCTCTGAGCTCAAGCACAGCAAGCTGCTAATGTAATCTTACTGATTTGGGGGTCCGAGTCAGAATTTCTTTGTAGATGTGACCTGTACCAGTTCATTTGTGGTAGAAAGATGGCAAAAGAATAAATAGTCTGTTTAATTTTAATGACTACAAAGAGTCCTTAAAACGTGGTCTATTATTTGTAGGCATTTCATTAAATTACCTTTCACTTTCAATTCAGCAAGGGCTAGCACATCCTCTTGGCAAATACTTCTATCATAGGTATCCTTAGCTAATCTGATAATATCCTCATAGAAAATGAATAAGGCAGGAAGACTTCTCTTTCATGAAAATATAGCTCAGGTACCTCATCTAAGCAGAGGAACCACTAGTGATAGTTGTTATGACTGGTCAAAACCAGCTGGAAAGGTATGCACCTAAAATCAAGCAAAAAAATTATCTGTGCAGGTATGTGTGTCTCAGACTTGGATCAATCCTGAGCAATGCTACTTACTAATCAGCAATAGATACAGTAGTGTCCCCAAAATCTCAGTACAAGAGAGTATTTTAAAGTCATGTTCCTATGCAGATTATAATAATCTCTATAAGGAGGAAGGAAATCTTTTTTTTTTTTTTTTTTTTCCCCTCTTTAAGTATGACATGTCTTAGGTGCCTGTTTGCATCCAGAAAGACATTAATGGGATGGGTAGTGTAGCAAAGGAGAGAGGGGAGAGTTTTTTTGGTGGTTTTGTTTGGGTTTTTTTTGGGGGTGGGTTGGTTTTTTGGTAGGTTTTTTTGGGGGGTTTTTTGGGTTTTTTTTTAAGAATTGACTCTTAACTGTCAGTTTGTGGTATTCACTTTGAACAGACCTGTGGTTTGGTTATCTTAACTTTGATGCATGCCATCTGGTTCCAGAAGGCACTTCCAGTCAACAGTTACAAGTATTTGTACATGTACCTGCAGTGTCTAAAATTTTGCAGAATATAAATAGTCTCTTGTAAAGGCTGATAAAAATCTGAATACATAGTTCCTGGATATTGTGTCAGAAGGTATTTTAAATGATGTGATAATGTTTTGCTTTGACTTTTTATTTTTTTTTTCCCCTCAAATGCAACCAATGAATAGCTTAGTTTTACTAGCTCTATGTCAAAATGATGGGAAATGATGTAAAGTGCACAATGTGACGGGAGAGAGAGGAAACAAGCTGCCGTTGCTTCAAGTTTGTATACTTGTGCTGTGGGAGCCATCATCAGACAAATATGCTGCAAGCTCTTTCCCACCCACATACCTCAAGCTTCATGAAGTGAAGGAGACTGTCATGTGGTGGCAAAGGCTAGATTATCATAATGTGGGTGTGACATTTCTGCTCCAACATACTCTCCTGCCTGTTGTGTTCCAAAGCTCCTTATTTGTACCTGCAAAGCAGTAATCTGCACAAATGGAGTAGTTAGGCGTCCAAGTGCTGTGTGTCCAGGGCCACCCACAGTTTGTCTGTGGGCAGAAATGCTCTCTCTGTAGGTGGGAACATGTGTTTTTCAAGTACGTGTTCTTTTGTTTCTTTCCCCCCACCGCCAAGAGTGACATCTACCTCTGACTGCATTTTTATTTAGTGTAGGATGTGTGGGACTATACTTCTTTTACATTTGTCTTATGTGTTGGCTTGCCAAATCCTCAGCTTGTACAAATTGGCATAATTCCACTGAAATCAATAAAAGTATGTTGACTAAAACCAGCAGAGAATCTGAATTCATTAGTTAACAGCCCACGATCCATGTGAAGTTCTGGAATGATCTCCCACAATTGTTTTGGGGATGTACAGAGGTCTTCCTGGAGAGGCTACAAAGAATTCATTTAAGATATTCTGTAGGCCACAGCCAGTGGCTGTCTTTAACATACTGTCTTTTTTCCTGTTGTCTTCTACAGTTACATCCTGAATGTCTATCTGAAAGTTCTTTTAGCTTTGGTGTCCCTCTAGTAGTTTGTGGCCTCTCTGGTTTGCGGGAGATTGGATGCAGGAATTTCATCATGTCTGTCAGTGTGGTAACCAGTGGCATATTGATGCCAAGACAGTGAAGTGGATGGCATTTAAATGTAAATCTATCGTCATGAACTCTAGGCTTATCATGGCTCACAGGCATGAGGCAAACACAGTAATTAGCACGGGGTGTACTTTATGATAATTAGGAATGTTTTACACATCAGATGGTGATGTTGACTTTTGAGGGCAACCACCTGGACTCAGCTCTCACTAGCTAAAATTAATATTTTTGTATTTCTTTTTGTTTCAGTGTTTCAAAATGCCTATGATAAAATATTTTAACCGTTTAATCACGAAATAATAGACCTATGCAATTAATTAACTTAATAGCATGATCATTGGGATAACCTATATGTGATATTGTAGTTTAGATAGTTAATGTATATTGTAGTTTATCTTGAATGCAAAGGGAAACTTCCACTATCTTAACAGCCAGGTGAATGTTACTTTCCAGCTATCTTGCCTCTTTGCCTGGCCTGGTATCTCAACCTTCTGAACACCAGTATCCTAGAATTGTGGTATCTGGTCAATTTTAGACTTGTTTTTCATCATAAATACCAAGTGTGACATTTCTAATAGAGAAAATAATGACCAAAAAACCCACCAACCCCAAGAACCCCCCAAACCCATGACAACTTATATCATCAGGTCTTATGATAATCTATTTGCAAACTTAAGATAGGTTAAATTGGCTTTATTAAAACATCAACAAAATTTTTGGGGCTAGCTTGGAAGCCGCTGTATCTCATGAAACAAAATCAGGAAAGCTCAGAATATGTATCAGGGGCATGTATGTTAGCTGCAGAGCTAGGGGGCTTATTTCTGATTTACTGTGAAATACAGACAAATTTTCTGTTGCAATTCATGGATTGTGTGGATTAGAGTTTCTGCACCTGAAGCTTTCCCTAAATCTTTTGGTACCAGTTCAGATCGAAACCTAGGAGGAGGAGACTATTTTTGGTTCTAGTGATAATGTGAAGGCAGTCTCATAACGAGCAGATGTAGAAATCAAGCAATTCTATCAATTTAAGAGCCATATTTGGAAGCTGTGCCACTTGAATACTTGCCCTGTTTCCTCCTCAGATCAATACTTCCTAACTCAAACATAATCCTTATCTTACATGTATTTGTCAGACAATTTGTGATTACTGGTTGTTAGGAAGTGAAGGCTTGAACATGGCAATGTAAAATACTGAGCTTGTAAATACACTTTGGATGCAGACAGCAGGAGTGGGAAGTTAACCATTATGCTTACTATATGAACAAAGAATGAGGATGCAGTAATGTAAAATAGTGCTGTCCTTTTACTTCTAATACATTTCTTATTGGACAGTAGTTAACTTTTGCAATTGCATTCCAGAAATTATATTTGCTTAAATTATATGACAGTATCTGCAATATCTCCCAATATTAACAAGAGGCAAACATATTAATGGTTCTCTTATGTCTATGCGCTTGAAGATACACCTCATTTATATACGAGAGGGAATGTTGGGGGTTTTTTTTAAGCTCACAAAAAACTTGCTGGTTTTGTATTTATTCTTTCCAGTGCCCCTTTTGTAATGTGTACTTTTAAATTTAAAATAATGTGGGGAAAATGAAATACAATGGCAAGCTAAAATACTTATTTTTACTAAATCATGACAGGCTTCTGGTTGTATTCAAAGTTCATTCCTACTACTACGTGCTGCCATGGTTTCTACATTTCAAAACCTTAGTGATTTTTTTTTGGGGGGGAGAAGGTGCTATATTTTGAAGAAGAAGAAAAAAAAAAAAGACCTCTAAGTTCAAAAAAACTACAAGTGCTGCATTTCAAGGGGATGAAATAATCTATTTCAAGCTAGGAAAGAACTTGTGGACACTTAGGTATCTATGGAATAATGTTAGACGAATTTAAATGTGTTAACTGTGTGGTGCCATTGTAAATGCTATTTTTGGCTGAAAAGGATCAATGATTGCTTGTAAAATAAGGAGACGCCAGACTATTTCAGCTACCCTTGGCTGGGCTGTTTGGAATATGGCCTGTGTTTCTGGCACTTGCATTTAAGGCGGATGCACAGGAAGACTGAGGGGGGGGGTGGGGTGGGGGAAGTTAAGACGGAATTATACAAACCAAAATAAAAGAAAGAACAAGGTAAAAAAATTAATCTGGAGTGGGTGTCACGGTGCAAGTGCTTAAAAAAAAAAAAAAAAAAAGGTTTTCATCGTAACTCTGGCAAGAAACAAAGATAAACATTAAAAGAAGAGAAAAAAGGAGTCGTCAGCAAGGGAAACATGGTGTTCGCTTTAGGGACAAGCCAGGATTACAGGATAGTGGGTTTGGG